>NC_069503.1:737785965-737998465 GCF_027579735.1 Bombina bombina | reverse complement strand
ACATTGCCCTCTCCTGGATTCACTCTTATCTCTCTAACAGATCCTTCTCCGTCTCTTTTGCTGGTGACTCCTCCTCTCCATTGCTTCTGTCTGTTGGAGTACCTCAAGGCTCTGTCCTGGGTCCTCTACTCTTCTCTATTTACATTTCTTCATTGGCTAAACTTAACAGCTATGGCTTAAACTATCCCCTCTATGCTGATAATACCCAAATCTACCTTTCCACCCCTGCACTCTCTCCTTCTGTCAATTCTCACATCAGCAACTGCTTATCTGGCATTTCCTCCTGGATGGCCTCTCACCACCTAAAAATAAACATGTCCAAGACCGAACTACTTCTAATCCCCCCTCTAACTCTACTCCAGTTTCAAATTTTTCCATCACTGTTGGCAGCACCACTATCTCCCCATCACCCTAAGTCTGCTGCCTCGGAGTCACACTTGACTCAAATCTGTCCTTCATTCTCCACATCCAAATGCTCTCTTCATCCTGCCGCAACCACCTATGGAATATCTCCAAAATTTGTCAGTTTCTGAGTGCTGAAACTACTTAACAGCTACACCTGGTAAATGTCCCGACTTGACTACAGTAATAACTTACTATCTGGCCTCCCTCTCTACCACATCTCTCCCCTTCAATCCATCCTAAATGCATCTGCCAGGCTAATCTACCTCTCTCAACGCTCTGTTTCTGCTGCACCTCTCTGCGAGTCCCTTCACTGGCACCCCATTCACAGCAGAATTAAACTCAAAATTCTCACCCAGACCTTTCAAAGCCTCACCAATGCTGCCCCACCCTACCTGTCCTCACTCATCAACAAATATACTCCAGCCCGCCCCCTAAGATCCAACAATAGACTGCTCCTCACATCCTCTATCCTCACCTTCTCTCATTCTAGACTACAGGACTTATCTCGTGCGGCACCAACCCTCTGGAATGCACTTCCTCGAGCTGTCAGACTTTCCCCTAGCCTCTCCTCCTTTAAACGTTCCCTAAAGACCTTTTTTGTTCAGGGAAGCTTATCACCCGACTCATTAAATTAACTTCACATACCTAAACGTTGCCCTCATCTATCTCCTAACTAATATCATTCTCACCTTTGCAGTCTCCACCTCCTGTTTCCCATCCTCCTACCCATCTAGATTGTAAGTTCCCACGGGAATAGGGCCCTCAATTGCCTCTGTATTTGTCTGTAAAATTTTGCCTTTTATTGTATTGTTTCTCCGTTGTACTTTTATCCTTGTACCCATAGGGAAGCGCTGCAGAATCTGTTCATTATAAATAAATAATAATAATAATAATACACCTATGATTTCCAATTAGCCTAATTGCATGAGTATAGTTAGCAGAACAGTCTAATTTGTTGAACAATGGAAGTGAACAAGGTATACAGTTTGATATCTGAGAACAGAATAAGATAAAGTAGTTATCATTACAAAACAAATTCTATATTTGCCTTCAAAACTATATAATTGCAACATGACAATAAATTGCAAGTCACCAATTGATCTCAAGAGGAGAAAAAAAAAGCAAGAAAAAATAATCAGATTTCTAAACAGTTATGAAAATATTAAAATAATTGTTAATATAATTGTTATCTGAAAATAAACGGATACAATGAACAAGGTATACAGTTTCACATCTGAGAACAGAATAAAATAAAGTAGTGATCATTACAAAAATTCTATATTTGGCCTCAAAACTATATAAATGCAACATGACAATAAATTGAAAGTCACCAATTGATCTTAAGAGGAGAGAAAAAACAGCATGAAAAAAATACACCAAGGCAACTATAGTAATATTATGCAAATGAGGGTGAATATCTATGTTTATTAATGTAAACGGTCTAGTTAAAGTGAATGTAAATTTTAATGCTAAAGTGCCCGGTTTTTAAAAATTTGATTAAAAACAGGGGCATTTTAATTCATCAAAATTTACATTTCACTCCTGTTGTGAAAAAAACTTACCTTTTAATCTTGACAGCAGCTCCAGCGTCCTCCACCCGTTGCAAAGCCTCTTCCTGGGTCTAAAATGAGGAATCTGGCTTCCTCCAATCACGGCATTGAATCAGACACTGATTCCCCGGGGGAAGCCATGACTAGAGGATGACCTATCCATCATTTCTGACATCAGAAATGGCTTGCGACGACCGGAGGAAGCTGGAGCGGCTGTCAAGATTAAAAGGTAAGTTTTTTCACAACAGGAGTGAAATGTAAATTTTGATGAATTAAAGTGCCCCTGTTTTTAATCTAATTTTTAAAAACCGGGCACTTTACCATCAAATTTTACATTCACTTTAAGAGGCTGTATGTAGTGGGTTAAATTACCTGACTACATATGCCTAAAACAATTTTTCAAGAGCAGACACACTGACCTCAGTGACACAAGATGTTCATTTTATAAAGTATGTTAAAGGTCCTCAGATTATATAACATTTTGCAGCTCTGTATAAAGTTTCTTACAAACTAGGGCTTACCATAATTTCAGCCCATTAAGTAGACAACTAATTAAAGTGTTATAATACCTTCAATGTCAGGTGCTTTAGATTTTGTAGCAACAGTGGAATCTTCAGAACAGATCTTACAATATAGGACATAATAAAAATAAAAAAAGGAAATTTATGCTTACCTAATAAATTGATTTCTTCTATGATACGACGAGTCCACGGATTTATCCTTTACTTGTGGGATATTATCCTCCTGCTAACAGGAAGTGGCAAAGAGCACCACAGCAGAGCTGTCTATATAGCTCCTCCCTTGACTCCACCCCCCAGTCATTCGACCAAAGGTATAGGAAGAAAAAGGAGAAACTAAAACGTGCAGAGGTGACTGAAGTTTTAAACCAAAAAATATAATCTGTCTTAAATTGACAGGGCGGGCCGTGGACTCGTCGTATCAAAGAAGAAATAAATTTATCAGGTAAGCATACATTTCCTTTTCTTCTATAAGATACGACGAGTCCACGGATTCATCCTTTACTTGTGGGATACAATACCAAAGCTACAGGACACGGATGAACGGGAGGGACAAGACAGATACCTAAACAGAAGGCACCACTGCTTGAAGAACTTTTCTCCCAAAAATAGCCTCAGAAGAAGCAAAAGTATCAAATTTGTAAAATTTGGAAAAGGTATGAGGGAAGACCAAGTTGCAGCCTTAAAAATCTGTTCAACAGAAGCATCATTTTTAAAAGCCCATGTGGAAGCCACCGCTCTAGTAGAATGAGCTGCAATTTTTTCAGGAGGCTGCTGTCCAGCAGTCTCGTATGCCAAACGGATGATGCTTTTCAGCCAAAAAGAGAGGTAGCCGTAGCTTTTTGACCTCTACGCTTTCCAGAATAGACAACAGAGAAGATGTTTGACGGAAATCCTTGGTCGCTTGCAAGTAAAACTTCAAAGCACGAACTACGTCCAAGTTATTTAACAGACGCTCCTTCTTAGACGAAGGGTTAGGACACAGAGAAGGAACAACAATTTCCTGATTAATATTCTAATTTGAAACATTAGGAAGGAATCCAGGTTTAGTACGTAAAAACCACCCTATCAGAATGAAATATAAGATAAGGCGAGTCGCATTGTAACGCAGATAGCTCAGAAACTCTTTGAGCAAAAGAGATAGCAACTAAAAACAGAACTTTCCAAGATAGAAGTTTAATATCTATGGAATGCATGGGTTCAAACGGAACCCCTTGAAGAACATTAAGAACTAAATTCAAACTCCATGGCGGAGAAACAGATTTAAACACAGGCTTAATTCTAACCAAAGCCTGACAAAACGACTGAACATCTGGGACATCTGCCA
Organism: Bombina bombina; assembly: GCF_027579735.1. NCBI lineage: Eukaryota > Metazoa > Chordata > Amphibia > Anura > Bombinatoridae > Bombina > Bombina bombina. The sequence continues at coordinate 737,994,665 of NC_069503.1, read as the reverse complement.
GACGCTTGTGTAGTAAGATTGACAAGGCAGAAATCTGTCCCTTTAAGGAACTAGCTGATAACCCCTTCTCCAATCCTTCTTGGAGAAAGGACAAAATCCTAGGAATCCTGATCTTACTCCATGAGTAGCCTTTGGATTCGCAGCAATAAAGATATTTACGCCATATCTTATGATAAATGTACCCCAACTTTTCAGCTAAGATTGCCCCACAAGGAAAGGAATACTTAACCCTTAAGAACAAAAAACACCCCCTGCACCTCGCCACAGCCCTGCTGTGGCGCCTAACTGCCCTCAGGGGTCTGCAAAATCTGATAAACTCTTCGATTAGGCCCAAACTTTCCTGAAAGGCCCACCGGAGTTGGAGCTTGCTGCTTGCATGGGAAAAACAACTGCGCAACTGAGGCGCGAAAATAGGCCCCGCCCATCTAACTCGATGTCTCACAGCCTTAACAATAACCGCACCAGAGCGGTCTAAAACCTAGCCATGTGGGTTCATATACCCATCTAAGTGAAGCCATGTGTACCCTCCATTATTAAAATAAAGTCAAAACATTTGTCACAAAAAAACGTTATCTTTAACTCCCAACATAGAAACGTTTGCCCACAAACATCATATGATCAGTGTCAACCATTTTTTATAGCCCAACATACAGGTCCAGTAATACCCCTCTCTATACATTAGGATTACTGCTTACCCTTTCCCTCATGGGGATACTGTCAGACAATTCTGAAATAACACAGTCTCCAGAAAAAAAATGACTGAACATACCTCAATGCTTGTAGCATGAAAAACGTTCCTCACACTGAAGTTTCTTAAGTACTCCTCAGCCATTCTGTGGGAACTACTCTGGATCTTAGTAACAACTGCTAAGATCATCAGTCTCCAGGCAGAAGCATTCATCCATCTGCTGCCTGGGAAAAAATAGCACTCACCGGTAGCATTTAAAATAAAGTCTTGCTTGAAGAAAATAAAAACTAACATTTTATCACCTCTTTCACTTTACCCTTACTATTACTTAGAGTAGGCAAAGAGAATGACTGGGGGGTGGAGTCAAGGGAGGAGCTATATAGACAGCTGCTGTGGTGCTCTTTGCCACTTCCTGTTAGCAGGAGGATATCCCACAAGTAAAGGATGAATCCGTGTACTCGTCGTATCTTATAGAAGAAATAATGTAATAAATGGCACTCATTTAGTTAAACAAAACCCATTTTTTTTAAAATGGTATTGCAACCCATCCATTTCCAAAAAGCTTTAAATTATAATGGTTGCTATGTCACTGGTGATCATGTCTAGCAGATAACTGCTGAGCTTTTACATCTGAATTTCAAATCAGTTTATGTCTGATTCTAATTCCGATCAGTTTTCACAAAGCCTATGCCTTTTATTTCAGTTTACAAAATAGCCATCCTTCCTTTTCACTTTGCTGAATGTAAGAAACAATTACTTAGTTGATCAAAATTAATTTTTACTTCATTCTTAATGCACAGTTTTTAACAAAATTCAGTGAGTGAAACTATAATCAAATTAAGTGTGCTTAACACTTTTTATTCATGCACAGTTAGTAGCCTACTAGATTATAATCCTATATTATAAAAGGCCAAGTGTTTGTCTGAAGCCGTCATGCGCAGTAGAGACAAACACTTGGCCTTGAGATAGGGAGCGCGAGGTACACAGCATACAAGCAGCTGTGAGATAGAGAGCGCGAGCTACTCAACAGGTGTGAGGTCTGCTGCGTGAGAAGCGGCAACGCGCTCCCCAGACCTCACAGCTGTTTGTGGCCGACGGGAGCATTGCGATAGGGGCGTGGCCGGGCGTCATGAGGGGCGTGACCGGGCGTCGCGAGGGGCGTGACCGGGCGTCATGAGGGGCGTGGCCGGGCGCCGCGATGGGGCGTGGCCGGCGGGTGTTGCCGCGATGGGGCGTGGCCGACGGGTGTTGCCGCGATGGGGCGTGGCCGGCGGGTGTTGCCGCGATGGGGCGTGGCCGGCGGGTGTTGCCGCGATGGGGCGTGGCCGGCGGGTGTTGCCGCGATGGGGCGTGGCCCCGCGATATGAAAACAGAGCCAGAGAGGGAGCAGGAGGGGGTTGGGAGACAGACAAAGGGGTGGGAGAGCCAAAGAGAAGGGGGGGTGGGAGAGCCAAAGAGAAGGGGGGGTGGGAGAGCCAAAGAGAAGGGGGGGGGAAGAGAGCCAAAGAGAAGGGGGGGGGGGAAGAGAGCCAAAGAAAAGGGGGGGGGGAAGAGAGCCAAAGAAAAGGGGGGGGGGGGAAGAGAGCCAAAGAAAAGGGGGGGGGAAGAGAGCCAAAGAGAGGGGGGGGGGGGGAAGAGAGCCAAAGAGAAGGGGGGGGGGGGAAGAGAGCCAAAGAGAAGGGGGGGGGGGAAGAGAGCCAAAGAGAAGGGGGGGGGGAAGAGAGCCAAAGAGAAGGGGGGGGGAAGAGAGCCAAAGAGAAGGGGGGGGGGAGAGAGCCAAAGAGAAGGGGGGGGGGGAGAGAGCCAAAGAGAAGGGGGGGGAGAGCCAAAGAGAAGGGGGGGAGAGCCAAAGAGAAGGGGGGGGGGGGAGCCAAAGAGAAGGGGGAGAGAGAGAGCCAAAGAGGAAAAAGAGACAAAAAGGAGAGAGAGCCAAAGAGGGGGGAGAGAGAGCCAAAGAGGGGGGGGGGGAAGAGCCAAAGAGGCGGGGAGTGAGCCAAAGAGGGGGGGAGAGAGCCAAAGGGGGGGGGAGAGAGCTAAAGGGGGGGGAGAGCCAAAGAGGGGGGAGAGAGAGAGCCAAAGAGGAAAGAGAGCCAAAGAGGAGACCAAAAGAGGAGAGAGAGCCAAAGGGGGGGGGGGGGGAGAGCTAAAGGGGGGGAGAGCCAAAGAGGGGGGAGAGAGCCAAAGAGGAGAGCAAAAGAGGGGAGAGAGACAAAGAGTGGGGAGAGAGACAAAGAGTGGGGAGAGAGAGACAAAGAGGGGGGGGGGCAGAGCCAAAGAGGGGGGGGGGCAGAGCCAAAGAGAGGGGGGTGAGCCAAAGAGGGGGGGGAGAGAGCCAAAGAGGGGGGGGCAGAGCCAAAGAGGGGGGGGCAGAGCCAAAGAGGGGGGGGCGAGCCAAAGAGGGGGGGGGAGAGCCAAAGAGGGGGGGAGAGAGCCAAAGAGGAAAGAGAGCAAAAGAGGGGAGAGAGCAAAAGAGGGGAGAGAGAGCAAAAGAGGGGAGAGAGAGCAAAAGAGGGGAGAGAGAGCAAAAGAGGGGAGAGAGAGCAAAAGAGGGGGGAGAGCCAAAGAGGGCGGAGGGAGAGCCAAAGGGGGGGGGGGGAGAGAGCCAAAGAGGAGAGAGAGCAAAAGAGGGGAGAGAGCCTAAGAGGGGAGAGAGCCAAAGAGGGGGGGGGGGAGAGCCAAAGAGGGGGGGGGAGAGCCAAAGAGGGGGGGGGGAGAGCCAAAGAGGGGGGGGGAGAGCCAAAGAGGGGGGAGTGAGCCAAAGAGGGGGGAGTGAGCCAAAGAGGGGGGAGTGAGCCAAAGAGGGGGGGAGAGAGCCAAAGGGGGGGGGAGAGAGCTAAAGGGGGGGGGGAGAGCCAAAGAGGGGGGAGAGAGAGAGCCAAAGAGGAAAGAGAGCCAAAGAGGAGAGCAAAAGATGGGAGAGAGACAAAGAGGGGGGAGAGAGAGACAAAGAGGGGGGAGAGAGAGCCAAAGAGGAAAGAGAGCCAAAGAGGAGAGCAAAAGATGGGAGAGAGCCAAAGAGTGGGGGGCAGAGCCAAAGAGGGGGGGGGGCAGAGCCAAAGAGGGGGGGGGGCAGAGCCAAAGAGGGGGGGGCGAGCCAAAGAGGGGGGGGCGAGCCAAAGAGGGGGGGGCGAGCCAAAGAGGGGGGGGCGAGCCAAAGAGGGGGGGGCGAGCCAAAGAGGGGGGGGCGAGCCAAAGAGGGGGGGCGAGCCAAAGAGGGGGGGGCGAGCCAAAGAGGGGGGGGCGAGCCAAAGAGGGGGGGGCAAGCCAAAGAGGGGGGAGAGAGAGAGCCAAAGAGGAAAGAGAGCCAAAGAGGAGAGAGAGCAAAAGAGGGGAGAGAGAGCAAAAGAGGGGAGAGAGCCAAAGAGGGGGGAGAGCCAAAGAGGGGGGAGAGAGAGCCAAAGGGGGGGGAGCCAAAGGGGGGGGAGAGAGCCAAAGAGGAGAGAGAGCCAAAGAGGAGAGAGAGCCAAAGAGGGGGGGGGAGAGCCAAAGAGGGGGGGGGGAGAGCCAAAGAGGGGGGGGGAGAGCCAAAGAGGGGGGGGGGGGGAGAGCAAAAGAAAGGAGGGAGAGAGCCAAAGAGGGGAGAGAGAGAGAGCAAAAGAGGAGAGAGAGAGAGCAAAAGAGGGGAGAGAGAGAGCAAAAGAGGGGAGAGAGAGAACAAAGGAGAGGGGGGAGAGAAAGCAAAAGAGAGGGGGAAGAGAAAGCAAAAGAGAGGGGGGAAGAGAGAGCAAAAGAGAGGGGGGAGAGAGCAAGGGGTGGGACCGCTGTTCTGAAAAAAATGGCCCGTGTACACAGGCTTTAGTACTAGTAATTATATAATATACATTTGAAACAATTAATAGGGCATACAGAATAGTAAGAAGTAAACACAAGAAATGGCACTTTGACTTTCATATAGTAGTTTCATAATTATTTCTATTTAGGAATGGAAAAAAACTTTTTTTTACGATAAACCATCTGAGAAAAGTTTAAAATAAAGCTGCCTGCTTATGAGCAATTTAGTTAACATTTAGAACACTATAGATCCTGGAAATGAATTAGCAGTTGTGCAGCTTCTTTTCATGAAGAAAAAAAAAATCCCTTTGCAAATGAGTGTATAAATGGTTGAGTGGACACACAAAGGTTTTATTACATTTTTGATTCATAGGTGACTGGTCCTTTTCCTGATACCACATCACATTATAGTCTCATAAAGAGCAGTAAAGCAGTGTCAAGCAAGGGAAACATAAAAGGTAACCTATCTTTGCACTCCTCTGGACACATCATGAATTACTCCAAGGGTAGAAATCCAAGTTCATAGCAAGTTCAAGGAGGTTATTAGAGTGGCAGTGAAATCTTCCACCATACTAGCAGCTCTCCTCATATAGATCATACAGTTACTCTTTTGTCATTTTAATTTAATCATAAAAAATAATAAATCATAATATATTATAAAACCATAATAACCTCTTAGTATGTAATTTAGCAAGTAAAATGTGAGACATGTTTTAACTATGCATTTAAACCCTTTTCAGGAGTTAAAACATAGTTCTATGCAAGCAAAAGTGCAATAATAAAATGCTCTAGCACAAAAGCAAGTTTTCCTTTTGCAATTGTATCTCCCTTTAATACTGTTCCTATTACATTTATAACCTACTGCTAACTGGCTTAAAATATCCAAAGCACTATGACCACATTGTAAAATGTATAGCTATATGATTCCACTCCATAAGATAATCTATTTGAAACAATTATATTCTTCACAATGTTTAGTGGATTTCTACTTATTGTAGGAATACTGTGACAGAGCTTTTATGTGGAAGCCATGAAAAAGCCAGGATTTTAAGGGTTCTAGGAAAATGGAATTTATGCTTACCTATAATACAATTTCTTCAAGCTTAAACATAAGATAAAGATGCTATCCAACCTATGAACCAAGGGTCATGATGACTCTCAAAGATGCTTTCATCCCATTCCACCCTTTTTTCCCCTCTCTCCCCAACTTTGTGTCTTTATATTTACCTGGTCCTCATTATTTGTTAAACAAGTGTATAAAATAGAAATATTTAAAAAGCATGTTAAACAGTTGTTGCTATATTTTTTTTATTTTTTATTTTTACTATGCTTCTCCTACGCTCCCTAGAAGGCCACAACTCAAAGTCAGTAACCTGAAAATGCTGCAAATCAAATAGCTGGTTTACACAATTTGCAGCATTTTCAAAATCTAGGTTACAGATTATGCTTTTAGGCCTCTCTAGAGAGTGTGGGACAAAGCAGATTTTTTTACCCAGAACCAAGAAGTGTTTAATGTCCCTTTAAGTTTGTGGGCATATATATGTTTACTTCACATTTTTAAGAAGAACAAATTTTAAATTTGCACATATTGAGTCTATATTGTTCTTATAAAAAGCGCTCATAAAACTTTTTCACTGGCTCTGACCATGTGGAAGAGGAAAATAAACGTGATAGCCCTTTATATGAAAAGGCAACTACATTTTAGAATTGTTTAATTTCAGAATTCACTTGTGTTTCCTGCTTTTTAAGTGAGAGATCAGACCACATAAAACATTCAATAGAATTTAAGGTCAAGGACAAAAATGTAGCCCTTCAATGCATTATTCTTGGCACTTCAATGCTGAATGTGTCTGAAATATTGTATTTTTTTGCACTTTTATCTGAAACAATATTCCTCTTAAGGTATAAAAGGTACTGATTGAATAGTAGCAGACAAAACATTTTGTGAGATCACGTGTCTGTCAAGTATAAAAAAAAAAAAAAAAAAAAAAAAAAAAAAAAAAAAAAAAAAAGAAAACAGGAAAAAAAACTAGGCAAGGAAATCGATGAGCAAGTTGTCTTTTGTGCTATGCGAAGGAATGTAATAGTAGGGGATTTTTTTTTATCTTCTGTAAAAAGGTAGTTAGATGATAGGAACATAGTATTTGACTAGTAAATATAGATAGGATAATAAAACACATTGTGTAAAAATAAATAAAAATTAGACAAAAATTAATATAGAATATAATATAAGCAATTAAGAAATGTTTTCATTTTTAAACTGTCAACCGTTAGTTTTTAATATATTAAAGAAATCTATTGTATTGGTTTATTTTTTTTAACTAGACGACCCTACCATTGCTGTAAGCAACAAAAATAAAAGATGACTACTTGGGTTAATAACATGAGCTCTTCCACCTGTAGTTGCCTTATCAACACTTGTTTTCAGTGTTCTCATTTCTGGGGAGGCTGCCAACATTCAGTAGATGATTCATAATTAACGAATGCACAGAGCCAAATTAAACCATCACAAGTGTGAGTTAATATTTAAACCAACATACGCTCCGCTCCATCTCCAGACAGGTTAATGTAAATGAGAAAAGGGTTAGGTTCAGCATGAGGAGTTCGAGACTGAAGTAATTTCCTTTATGTGAGTATTTATTTTTAAGAAATCATGACCAGTGGTGACCCATTCAAATTCTGCTTTATATGAAAAGAGACAGATGAGACAAAACAGACCATACATTACTAGAAAGGAGCATTCCTACTTGAGTTGCAAATCCGGACAAACCACTACAGATCCTGCTGACAAAGTTACTGGACATTTTCTTAAACTAACACTATATCATATCTATAAGTCTTCAAGAAGGAAAGACACACAGCAGGTTCACAAAACATAGTTGTGCTATCACTACAGAAATTGTTTATCATACTGATACTGTAACAAGAAGTACTGTGTATGTATAGAATGTGAGAGATTGCAGGATAAGATTCATACTTATGAAAAGTTGTCACTATTTTGGGGTAAACAAACTTAATGGTGGTATTACAAGTCTGCCCCAGCCAAACACCCCAGCCAAAGGCTTAAATACTCCCCCCACTTCCCTCATATCCCAGTCATTCTGCCAAGGGAACAAGGAACAGTAGGAGAAATATCAGGGTATAAATGGTGCCAGAAGAGAAAACCTAATTTTGGTCCATCCATTGGAGTGTACGAGCAGGGGCCGTGGACTCTCCTCATACAGAAGGCAATGGAATTATCAGGTAAGCATAATTTATCTTTTCATTCTTAATATGAGGAGAGCCCACGGCATCATTCCTTACTGTTGGAAAAACTATACCAAAGCTCTAGAGGACACTGAATAAAGGGAGGGGTAAGAGAGAGGAGGACCCTAATCTGAGAAGCACCACAGCCTCCAAAACCTTTCTCCCAAAAGCTGCTTCAGACAAAGCAAAAACGTAAAACTTGTAAAATTTAGAAAAAGTGTGTAAGTAGGACCAGGTAGCCGCCTTATAAATCTGATCCATAGAGGTCTCGTTCTTAAAGGCCCAAGAGCAAGCCACTGCTCTAGTGGAATGAGCCGTAATCCTTTGAGGAGGTCTAAGCCCCGCTGACTCATAAGCTAAGCGTATAATACTCCTCAACCAAAAAGATAAGGAAGTAATAGAAGCCTTCAGACCCTTATGCATCCCAGAGTAGATAAACAAGGAAGAAGCTTGCCTAAAATCCTCAGTAGCTTGAAGATAAAACTTCAAGGCTCAACCCACATCCAGATTATGAAGTAAACATTCTTTCGAAGGAGGAGGATTAGGACACAAGGAAGGAACCAAAATCTCCTGATTGATGTTGCGATCAGACACAACCTAAAGGAGAAAACCCAAGCCGGTACATAGGACAGCCTTATCAGAGTGCTCATAATGGAAGGCAGCTATTTCAGAAACTCTGCGTGCTGACGCAATAGCCAATAGAAAAAGAAACTTCCAGGAAAACAATTTGATGTCAACCGAATCCATAGGCTCAAACGGAGCCCGTTGCAAAAACTTAAGAACAAGATTCAAACTCCAAGGTGGAGCATTAGATCTAAACATAGGTCTGATCCAAATCAGAGCCTTAACGAAAGATTGCATGTCACGGAGTTCTGCAAGCCTCTTGTGCAGCAAAACAGATAGGGACGAAATCTGTCCCTCAGGGAACTGGCGGAAAGGCCCTTCTCCAGACCCTCCTGGAGAAGAGAAAGTATCCTGCCAGCCTTAAACTTATGCCAGACTAAACCACGCTCTTCACACCAGAATAAGTAAGCTATCCACACCTTATGATAGATGCGACGAGTAACAGGCTTCCGAGCCTGAATGAGAGTATCAATAACCCTCTCAGAGAAACCTTTCTTGGCTAGGACTAAGCGTTCAATCTCCACACAGTAAGCCTCAGAAAATCTAGATTTTGATGAACTAAAGGACCCTATTCCAACAGATCCTTGCGACAAGGTAAATTCCATGGAGGAGATGAGGACATCCCCACCAGGTCCGCGAACCACATCCTTCGCGGTCACAATGGAGCAATCAGCATCACTGATGCCTGCTCCTGCTTGATGCGGGCCACTACACGAAGAAGTGGTAACTGTGGGAAAATGTAAATCAGGTTGAACCTCCAAGGCACTGCTAATGCATCTATTAGCTCCACTTGAGGATCCCTGGACCGCAACCCATATCTGGGTGGCTTGGAATTGAGTCAGGATCTATCTCCGGCGTCCCCCAATTGTTGCAAATCTCTGCAAACACCTCGGGATGGAGAGACCATTCCCCCGGATGAAAGGATTGTCTGCTGAGGAAATCTACTTCCCAGTTGTCCACACCAGGAATGTGGATCGCTGACAGGGAGCAGTTGTGGGCCTCCGCCCACTCCAGAATCCGAGATACTTCCCTCATTGCAAGGAAGCTCCTCGTTCCTCCCCTGATGGTTGATGTAAGCCACCGAGGTAATGTTGTCTGATTGGAATCTGATAAACTGGGATGAACCAGGACTTCCGGTGGGCGGCTCTCCAAGAAGACTGCAAAAGTTTTCATGGCTCCGTGGAAAACCTACTTAAATAACTATTTTGCAGCTAACATACTAAGCCATCTGTATCTCCCTTGACACTCATGCTGTCCAGGAATAACAGCGGATAGAAGACAAGTTATTACTTCTACCCCGGAAGGCACATTTACCGATTAAACAGGGATTCCCCCTGTAATGTAGAGAGAACAACTACTCCTTGAATTATAATCAAAGAGTGGAACTTACCACAGAACCTTCTAACTCCTAAGCTTGGAACAACGCATGAGAAACAAAATTCCCTATCTACAATAGCGGATCTCTCCTCCTATTCTAGGATTACTTTGACAGTGCCTACTTTAAACAAGAGGTTTTGAGACTTCCCAGTATAACACCCTCTTTAACAAAGCTAAGAATGACCTCAATTGTGTCCGATTTGACAAGAATCTCGATTCCAACATTTGATTGTCTCCTCCAGCAATTTCAACATCTGCAGTCAGAGGTGAAGAAGTCAACTTAACTGAAAAGCATAAGCTCCTCTGCCACGTGGGTGGCTGCATATTTATCTGAAACGCCACAGTGATACCTCACCACATTTATACAACCTACGGAGCGAAGCAAGAACTCCTAGAAACCTCAAGTTAACAGATGTGCTTGATTCTGAATATACTACCTCGGCTGCAAAGATCACTGTCTCTAACCAGCAATTTATTTAAAAAGGGACTTTGGAATGGCCGCAGTGAATCACTACTCCCAAACATGGTATGGGGGGCTGGATCCTCAGCTACTGTGATTTCTGGCACACACATTACAGACACACAGTCTACTCCAAAGGGACAGTACTTGTGCCAGCCAGAAACAGCAGGTTTGTGTCATCCGGGATCCTGTGTTACAGAACTGTGACCCCTTGTTGAGCAGAGTGGGAATCGGATAAGTCACAGACCTGATTTGCTTTAGATTATCACATCTTGTGGGGTACAAGGTCCTTATATTTGACTGGCATTTAGTTAGTTGTTAGCTAAATTAGATTATATTATAGACAGTGTTAAGGCTCTATTTCTTTGTTCTTTACTTATTTTTTTTATTATTATTTTTTTGGCACTGGGCACATACCCATTTAGATATGATGCATAAAACAGAATTTATGTTTACCTGATAAATTTCTTTCTCCAACGGTGTGTCCGGTCCACGGCGTCATCCTTACTTGTGGGATATTCTCTTCCCCAACAGGAAATGGCAAAGAGCCCAGCAAAGCTGGTCACATGATCCCTCCTAGGCTCCGCCTACCCCAGTCATTCGACCGACGTTAAGGAGGAATATTTGCATAGGAGAAACCATATGGTACCGTGGTGACTGTAGTTAAAGAAAATAAAATATCAGACCTGATTAAAAAAACCAGGGCGGGCCGTGGACCGGACACACCGTTGGAGAAAGAAATTTATCAGGTAAACATAAATTCTGTTTTCTCCAACATAGGTGTGTCCGGTCCACGGCGTCATCCTTACTTGTGGGAACCAATACCAAAGCTTTAGGACACGGATGAAGGGAGGGAGCAAATCAGGTCACCTAAATGGAAGGCACCACGGCTTGCAAAACCTTTCTCCCAAAAATAGCCTCAGAAGAAGCAAAAGTATCAAACTTGTAAAATTTGGTAAAAGTGTGCAGTGAAGACCAAGTCGCTGCCCTACATATCTGATCAACAGAAGCCTCGTTCTTGAAGGCCCATGTGGAAGCCACAGCCCTAGTGGAATGAGCTGTGATTCTTTCGGGAGGCTGCCGTCCGGCAGTCTCGTAAGCCAATCTGATGATGCTTTTAATCCAAAAAGAGAGAGAGGTAGAAGTTGCTTTTTGACCTCTCCTTTTACCTGAATAAACAACAAACAAGGAAGATGTTTGTCTAAAATCCTTTGTAGCATCTAAATAGAATTTTAGAGCGCGAACAACATCCAAATTGTGCAACAAACGTTCCTTCTTTGAAACTGGTTTTGGACACAGAGAAGGTACGATAATCTCCTGGTTAATGTTTTTGTTAGAAACAACTTTTGGAAGAAAACCAGGTTTAGTACGTAAAACCACCTTATCTGCATGGAACACCAGATAAGGAGGAGAACACTGCAGAGCAGATAATTCTGAGACTCTTCTAGCAGAAGAAATCGCAACTAAAAACAAAACTTTCCAAGATAATAACTTAATATCAACGGAATGTAAGGGTTCAAACGGAACCCCCTGAAGAACTGAAAGAACTAAATTGAGACTCCAAGGAGGAGTCAAAGGTTTGTAAACAGGCTTGATTCTAACCAGAGCCTGAACAAAGGCTTGAACATCTGGCACAGCTGCCAGCTTTTTGTGAAGTAATACCGACAAGGCAGAAATCTGTCCCTTCAGGGAACTTGCAGATAATCCTTTTTCCAATCCTTCTTGAAGGAAGGATAGAATCCTAGGAATCTTAACCTTGTCCCAAGGGAATCCTTTAGATTCACACCAACAGATATATTTTTTCCAAATTTTGTGGTAAATCTTTCTAGTCACAGGCTTTCTGGCCTGAACAAGAGTATCGATCACAGAATCTGAGAATCCTCGCTTCGATAAAATCAAGCGTTCAATCTCCAAGCAGTCAGCTGGAGTGAAACCAGATTCGGATGTTCGAACGGACCCTGAACGAGAAGGTCTCGTCTCAAAGGTAGCTTCCAAGGTGGAGCCGATGACATATTCACCAGATCTGCATACCAAGTCCTGCGTGGCCACGCAGGAGCTATCAAGATCACCGACGCCCTCTCCTGCTTGATCCTGGCTATCAGCCTGGGGATGAGAGGAAATGGCGGGAACACATAAGCTAGTTTGAAGGTCCAAGGTGCTACTAGTGCATCCACTAGAGCCGCCTTGGGATCCCTGGATCTGGCCCCGTAGCAAGGAACTTTGAAGTTCTGACGAGAGGCCATCAGATCCATGTCTGGAATGCCCCACAGGTGAGTGACTTGGGCAAAGATTTCCGGATGGAGTTCCCACTCCCCCGGATGCAATGTCTGACGACTCAGAAAATCCGCTTCCCAATTTTCCACTCCTGGGATGTGGATAGCAGACAGGTGGCAGGAGTGAGACTCCGCCCAAAGAATAATTTTGGTTACTTCTTCCATCGCTAGGGAACTCCTTGTTCCCCCCTGATGGTTGATGTACGCAACAGTCGTCATGTTGTCTGATTGAAACCGTATGAACCTGGTCCTCGCAAGCTGGGGCCAGGCCTGGAGCGCATTGAATATCGCTCTCAGTTCCAGAATATTTATCGGTAGAAGAGATTCTTCCCGAGACCAAAGACCCTGAGCTTTCAGGGATCCCCAGACCGCGCCCCAGCCTATCAGACTGGCGTCGGTCGTGACAATGACCCACTCTGGTCTGTGGAACATCATCCCTTGAGACAGATTGTCCAGGGACAGCCACCAACGGAGTGAGTCTCTGGTCCTCTGATTTACTTGTATCTTCGGAGACAAGTCTGTATAGTCCCCATTCCACTGACTGAGCATGCACAGTTGTAATGGTCTTAGATGAATGCGCGCAAAAGGAACTATGTCCATCGCCGCCACCATCAACCCGATCACTTCCATGCACTGAGCTATGGAAGGAAGAGGAACGGAATGAAGTATCCGACAAGAGTCCAGAAGCTTTGTTTTTCTGGCCTCTGTTAGAAAGATCCTCATTTCTAAGGAGTCTATAATTGTTCCCAAGAAGGGAACCCTTGTTGACGGGGATAGAGAACTCTTTTCCACGTTCACTTTCCAGCCGTGAGATCTGAGAAAGGCCAGGACAATGTCCGTGTGAGCCTTTGCTTGAGGAAGGGACGACGCTTGAATCAGAATGTCGTCCAGGTAAGGTACTACTGCAATGCCCCTTGGTCTTAGCACCGCTAGAAGGGACCCTAGTACCTTTGTGAAAATCCTTGGAGCAGTGGCTAATCCGAAAGGAAGCGCCACGAACTGGTAATGTTTGTCCAGGAATGCAAACCTTAGGAACCGATGATGTTCCTTGTGGATAGGAATATGTAGATACGCATCCTTTAAATCCACCGTGGTCATAAATTGACCTTCCTGGATGGAAGGAAGGATAGTTCGAATGGTTTCCATCTTGAACGATGGGACCTTGAGAAATTTGTTTAAGATCTTGAGATCTAGGATTGGTCTGAACGTTCCCTCTTTTTTGGGAACTATGAACAGATTGGAGTAGAACCCCATCCCTTGTTCTCTTAATGGAACAGGATGAATCACTCCCATTTTTAACAGGTCTTCTACACAATGTAAGAACGCCTGTCTTTTTATGTGGTCTGAAGACAACTGCGACTTGTGGAACCTCCCCCTTGGGGGAAGTCCCTTGAATTCCAGAAGATAACCCTGGGAGACTATTTCTAGCGCCCAAGGATCCAGAACATCTCTTGCCCAAGCCTGAGCGAAGAGAGAGAGTCTGCCCCCCACCAGATCCGGTCCCGGATCGGGGGCCAATATTTCATGCTGTCTTGGTAACAGTGGCAGGTTTCTTGGCCTGCTTTCCCTTGTTCCAGCCTTGCATTGGTCTCCAAGCTGGCTTGGCCTGAGAAGTATTACCCTCTTGCTTAGAGGACGTAACACCCTGGGCTGGTCCGTTTTTAAATTTTAAACTGAACACACTTTATTACTGCAATTGCGAAAAAACATGAAGGAATTGTTCAAAATTCACCAAATTTTCACCACAGCGTCTTAAAGCCTTGAAAATATTGCACACCAATTTTGGAAGCTTTAACCCTTAAAATAACGGAACCGGAGCCGTTTTAAGCTTTAAACCCCTTTACAGTCCCTGGTATCTGCTTTGCTGAGACCCAACCAAACCCAAAGGGGAATACGATACCAAATGACGCCTTCAGAAGTCTTTTATAAGTATCAGAGCTCCTCTCACATGCGACTGCATGCCATGCCTCTCAAAAACAAGTGCGCAACACCGGCGCGAAAATGAGACTCTGCCTATGCTTTGGGAAAGCCCCTAAAGAATAAGGTGTCTAAAACAGTGCCTGCCGATATTATTAAATCAAAATACCCAGAATAAATGATTCCTCAAGGCTAAATAAGTGTTAATATCAATCGATTTAGCCCAAAAAAAGTCTACAGTTTAAATAAGCCCTTGTGAAGCCCTTATTTACAATCGTAATAAACATGGCTTACCGGATCCCATAGGGAAAATGACAGCTTCCAGCATTACATCGTCTTGTTAGAATGTGTCATACCTCAAGCAGCAAGAGACTGCAAACTGTTCCCCCAACTGAAGTTAATTGCTCTCAACAGTCCTGTGTGGAACAGCCATGGATTTTAGTTACGGTTGCTAAAATCATTTTCCTCATACAAACAGAATTCTTCATCTCTTTTCTGTTTCTGAGTAAATAGTACGTACCAGCACTATTTGAAAATAACAAACTCTTGATTGAATAATGAAAAACTACAGTTAAACACTAAAAAACTCTAAGCCATCTCCGTGGAGATGTTGCCTGTACAACGGCAAAGAGAATGACTGGGGTAGGCGGAGCCTAGGAGGGATCATGTGACCAGCTTTGCTGGGCTCTTTGCCATTTCCTGTTGGGGAAGAGAATATCCCACAAGTAAGGATGACGCCGTGGACCGGACACACCTATGTTGGAGAAATATTATTTCTTTACCTCTGGAATCCCCATTGTATTATGTATTAGGAGACAAGTCAGATATTTCCTGCAAGTAATGTTATTATGCTGCAAACTGTATATTTCTTATATACTGTATGTCCCCATTCTTATCAAATAGCTAATGGATTTGAACATCACGCGACTTAGGGTAATTCTTTAATAGGATCTCTGGTTCTATGTTTCCATACAGGCTATACCTAGCCAGCTATTACTTTATTCACAAGTCTGAATCTAGTATTTATCTTGTATCATATATTAGGAGACAAACGTGATATTTCTTGTTTATTCTATTACTATACTGCAAAATATATATAACACAAGTTGTTCAGTGAATCTTTAATGAGATCCAAGGCCCTATGTCTCCATCTAGACAATTTTAAGTCATTTTATATCCTATATATACACCTAGAATATCGAGTATAGCTGTAGGGTTAATGTGACACCACAGCTCTCATCAGGATTTAACCACTTGCATAATAAATAGAAGTCTATGCCCAAGTGCAACTATTTACTTTTGTTTAGTTAGTTTAGTTTAGTAGGAATACTTAATAATTATGCTATATATACTGTATATATATATATATATATATATATATATATATATATATATATATATCTATATCATGTTCACAAACTGAGTTTGCTCAGTTTCCTGTATTACAAACAATTCTCACTTTCACAGTGTTAGTTATTTTAATTTGTTAGTTTATTATATTGAAAATGATGAGAAATACAGGTGATGTTTTCAACTACTATTACTCTGCACTACAGTTTTAACTAGTGCAATCACATTTTACCTTGATGCATTTGTATTGATGTTGTTTTTATTTTGTTTACAGATGTTTAGTTGTGCTAGTTTATAAAATCCCAACATTGAGGTGCATATGCATATATCCTAGACAGTACTCTAATCCATAGAAGATTCTTGCAGTTCTCATTATAACTGTGAATATTACATTTTAATATACATGACAATTTATGCTGCTACATTTTTTTTTCTAATGCTTCATCAATTCTGTAATCCCTTATCACACCCTGCGTGGTGTATCACTGATATTTATTTTTAATAATGTACCTTGTGTTGGTTATAAATAAAAGTTGTTAAAAAAAAAAAAAAAAACAACTGGGATAAACCCAGTAGAGGCCAAGCCTTCAGAGCATTGCAGATTGCTTGAAGTTCCAGAATGTTGATCGAGAGGGAGCGTTCCTCCTGAGACCACCAGCCCTGTGCCTTCATGGCACCCCAAACAGCTCCCCATCCTGATAGACTTGCGTCCGTAGTCACAATCTTCCAGGATGTCCCTTGGGACAGATGATATGGACAGAGCCACCAGGAGAGCAACTCTTTCGACCGGTTGTCCAGATAAATCTGTTGAGAAAGATCTGAATGATCGCCGTTCCACTGTCTCAGCATGCACAGCTGAAGTGGTCTGAGATGGTGGAATCTGGCAAAAAGAATGATGTCTCTGATCTGTAAGGAACATCCTCATGGATATGGAGACTATTAAAAGTACCCAGGAACTCCACCCTGGTACTGGGAGTAAGATAACTCTTCTCTAAGTTTATCTTCCATCCATGAGATCGAAGAAGGAAGAGTAGATCTTTCGCATGGTCTCCTGACAGACGATAGAATGGTGCATGAACCAGAATATTGTCTAAGTATGGCGCTAATGCTATACCTCTGCTTCGGCCACCGCAAGCAGAGCCCCTAGAACCTTCGTAAAAACTCTTGGAGCAGTAGCTAGACCAAACGGAAGAGCAATAACCTGGAAGTGCTGGTCCAGGAACGCAAACCTTAGGAACTTGAAGTGTTACTTGGGTATTGGAACGTGAAGGTACGCATCCTTCAGATCTATTGTGGTCATGAACTGTCCTTCCTGAATAAAAGGGAGGATGGATTTTAATGTTTCCATCTTGAACAAGGGGACAGATAGGAATTTAAGCACTTTAGGGTCAGAATCGGGTGAAAAGTTCTCTCCTTCGGGACCACAAAAAGAAGAGTCCACAGATGCATTCATTACTTTTGGGAATTCAGAACCTGGCCACCAGGAGGCGGCAAAGACACCCCAGCCAAAGGCTTAAATACCTCTCCCACTTCCCTCATCCCCCAGTCATTCTGCAGAGGAACAAGCAACAGTAGAAGAAATATTAGGGCGAAAGGTGCCAGAAGAATAATTATAATAGAATACCCATATTAAAAAAAATGTGCGGGGAACTGAGGACTCTTTCCATCTGAAGAAAAGAAAATTATCAGGTAAGCATAATTTATGTTTTTTGTCATAAATGGAAAGAGTCTACAGCTGCATTCATTACTTTTGGGAAAATACCCAAGCTATAGAGGACACTAAATGCAAAACGGGTGGGTACAAGAGGCAGCCCATTCTAAAAGCACCAGGCCTGCAAAAACCCTATGCACAATAACCTGCTTCGTCCGAAGCCGAGTAAACTTTTGAAAAAAGAAAAGCCCCAAGGAAACTGACCCACAAATAGTCCATAAGCTTTGCTAGAAACCACAGAAATAGACTCAATTGAGCCAAAACGCCTCCAGGAGACACACCGCCGCCCAGCAATCGGTCCCCAACCACACACACCTTTCCAGAGAAAAGGTATCAACTTCTGAAACCTCTCAAAAAGGAGAAAACATGGAAGAAAAAATCAAGGATTTCCAAAGACCCCTAAATAGGGTACAACAAGTTCCAAATAAAAACATAATTTATGTAGGAACTTACCTGATAAATTAATTTATTTCATATTGGCATGAGTCCATGAGCTAGTGACGTATGGGATATACAATCCTACCAGGAGGGGCAAAATTTCCCAAACCTCAAAAGGCCTATAAAATACACCCCTCACCACAACCACAATTCAATTTAACGAATAGCCAAGTAGTGGGGTGATAAAATAAGGAGTAAAAAAGCATACAAAAAGAGGAACTGGAAATAAAATTGTGCTTTTATACAAAAACCATAACCACCAAAAAAAGGGTGGGCCTCATGGACTCTTGCCAATATGAAAGAAATGAATTTATCAGGTAAGTTCTTACATAAATTGTTTTCTTTCATGTAATTGGCAAGAGTCCATGAGCTAGTGACGTATGGGATAGAAATACCAAAGATGTGGAAGACCACAGAAGAGTCACTAGAAAGGGAAGGATAAAATAAAAACGTCTATTTCCGCTGAAAATATCAAATCCACAAAAAAGCAAGTCTCTCATAAATTTCAAGAAAAACACAAATCATAAGCAGAAGACTCAAACAGACAGCTGCCTGAAGAACCTTTCTACCAAAGACTGCTTCAGAATAAGCAAATACAAAAAAATGGTAAAAATTTTGTAAATGTATGCAAAGACCACCAAGTTGCTGCTTTGCAAGTCTGATCAACCGAAGCTTCATTCTTAAACGCCCAAAGAAGTGGAGACTGATCTAGTAGAATGAGCTGTAATTCTCTGAGGCGGAGACTGCCCCGCCTCCAAATAAGCCTTGTGATTTAAAAGTTTTAACCAAGATGCCAATGAAATGGCAGAGGCTTTCTGACCTTTCCTAATACCAAAAAACAGCAAATAGACTAGAAGTCTTCCTGAAATCTTTAGTAGCTTTCAACATAATATGTCAAAGCTCTTACAACATCCAAAGAATGTAAAGATCTTTCAAGAGTATTCTTAGGATTAGGACACAAGGAAGGAACAACAATTTCCCTACTAATGTTGTTAGAATTTACAACCTTATGAAGAAATTTAAACTAAGTAGGCAAAACAGCTTTATCCTGATGGAAAATTATAAAAAGGAGGCTCACAAGAGATAGCAGACAATTCAGAAACTCTTCTAGCTGAAGAGACAGCCAAAAGTAACAACACTTTTGAAGAAAGTAATTTAATATCCAAATAATGCATAGGTTTAAAAGGAGGAGCCTGCAAAGCTTTTAAAACCAAATTAAGACTCCAAGGAGGAGAGATTGATTAAACAACAGGCTTGATGCAAACCAAAACCTGAACAAAACAGTGAATATAAGGAAGTTTAGCAATCTTTCTATGAAATAAAACAGAAAGAGCAGAGATTTGTCCTTTCAAGGAACTTGCAGACAAACCTTTATCCAAACCATCTTGAAGAAACTGTACAATTCTAGGAATTCTAAAAGAATGCCAAGAGAATTTATGACAAAAACACCATGAAATATAGGTTTTCCAAACCCGATAATAAATCTTCCTTGAAACAGACTTACGAGCCTATAACATAGTATTAATCACCGAGTCAGAGAAACCTCTATGACTAAGCACTAAGCGTTCAATTTCCATACCTTCAAATTTAGAGATTTCCGATCCTGATGGAAAAATGGCCCTTGAGACAGAAGGTCTGGCCTTAAAGGAAGTGGCCATGGTTGGCAACTGGACATCCGGACAAGATCCGCAAACCAAAACCTGTGAGGCCATGCTTGTGCTATCAGAAATACATGCGACTGTTCCATTAAGATCTTGGAGATCACCCTTGGAAGAAGGACTAGAGGCGGAAAAATGTAAGCAAGTTGGTAAAACCAAGGAACTGCTAATGCATCCACCATCTCCGCCTGAGGATCCCTGGACCTGGAAAGGTACCTGGGAAGCTTCTTGTTTAGATGGAAAGCCATCAGATCTATTTCGGGAAGACCCCACAATCTGACAAAATACATCTGGATGGAGAGACCACTCCCCTGGATGTAAAGACTGATGACTGAGATAATCCGCTTCCCAATTATCTACACCTGGGATATGTATTGCAGAAATTAGACAGGAGTTGGTTTCCGCCCAAGAAAGTATCAAAGAAACTTCTTTCATCGCTAAAGGACTGCGAGTCCCACCCTGATGATTGACAAATGCCCCAGTTGTGATATTGTCTGTCTGAAAACGAATGAATTATTCTCTCTTTAATAGAGGCCAAGCCTGAAGTGCCCTGATAAATAGCACAGAATTCTAAAATATTGATTGGTAACCTCGCCTCTTGAGGATTCCAAACTCCTTGTGCTGTCAGAGACCCCCAGACAGTTCCCCAACCTGTGAGACTTGCAGCTGTTGAAAAAACAGTCCAGAAAGGACAAACAAAAGAGGCCCCTTGAATAATTCGATGATGGTCCAACCACCAGGACAGAGAGAGTTGAATGTTGGGATTTAAGTATATCAATTGTGATATCCGAGTATAATCCCTGCACCATTGATTAAGCATGTAAAGCTGCAGAGATCTCATATGAAAACAAGCAAAGGGGATCACGTCCGATGCTGCAGTCACAAGACCCAAAACTTCCATGCACATAGCCACTGAAGGGAATGATCGAGACTGAAGGTTTCGACAGGCAATAACCAATTTCATTTATCTCTTGTCTGTTAAAGACAGAGTCATGGACACTGAATATATCTGGAAACCAAAAAGGTGACCCTTGTCTGAGGAATAAGGAAACACCACAAAAACCTGCTCTCTGATTACAGATAGAAGGGCACCGAGAACCTTCGAAAAGATTCTTGGAGCTGTTGCTAGGCCAAATGCAAGAGCAACAAATTGGTAATGCTTGTCTAGAAAAGAGAATCTCAGAAACAGATAGTGGTCTGGATGAATCGGAATGTGAAGCTATGCATCCTGTAAATCTATTGAGGACATGTAATGACCTTGCTGAACAACAGGCAGAATAGTCCTTATAGTCACCATCTTGAAAGTTGGGACCCTTACAAAACGATTCAAAAACTTCAGATCCAGAACTGGTCTGAAAGAATTTCCCTTCTCCAGAACAATGAATAGATTTGAATAAAAACCCGGACCCTGTTCCAGAAGTGGAACTGGTACAATTACCCCAGAAAGCTCTAGATCTGAAACACACTTCAGAAAGGCCTGAGCTTTCACAGGATTTGTTGGAACGTGAGAGAGAAAAAAAATCTTCTCACAGGAGGTCTTATTCTGAAACCTATTCGATACCCCTGAGAGACAATATTCTGAATCCAATGATTCTGAACGGAACTTGCCCAAACGTCTTGAAATAATTTAAATATGCCCCCCACCAGCAGAACTGGATTAAGGGCCACACCTTCATGCAGTCTTAGGGGCTGGCTTTGGTTTCTTATATGGCTTGTGTCAGGGTGCCAGGAATCTGAGACGAGAAGTGCAAAAATAATCACACCTTTATTAATAGCAAAAAATAATAAAAAAAAGTCCACAAGACGAATAAGGCAGGAATCGAAACCAGAGCTGGTAATCAGACGAGCCGAGTCAGGAGCCAAAGCGAGTAGTCAGACGAGCCGCAATCAGGAACAAGGAGAACAGCAGAGTCAGGAACAAGCCAGGGATCAGGAACCAGGAGGGACGTCAGACAGCCAGGTAATACACAGGAGCTCTCACAAACAGGTCTGATACAACGCAAGGACAAAGCATACTGAACAGAGTCCCTTTAAATAATAAGTGATGACATCACAATTCTGAGACTGCATCCTGTCTCACACTGATGATGTAAACCGGTCTGGTCATAAAAGGAAGTGCAGGAAAACATAATTTATGTAAGAACTTACCTGATAAATTCATTTCTTTCATATTAGCAAGAGTCCATGAGCTAGTGACGTATGGGATATACATTCCTACCAGGAGGGGCAAAGTTTCCCAAACCTTAAAATGCCTATAAATACACCCCTCACCACACCCACAATTCAGTTTAACGAATAGCCAAGAAGTGGGGTGATAAGAAAAAAGTGCGAAAGCATATAAAATAAGGAATTGGAATAATTGTGCTTTATACAAAAAAATCATAACCACCACAAAAAAAGGGCGGGCCTCATGGACTCTTGCTAATATGAAAGAAATGAATTTATCAGGTAAGTTCTTACATAAATTATGTTTTCTTTCATGTAATTAGCAAGAGTCCATGAGCTAGTGACGTATGGGATAATGACTACCCAAGATGTGGATCTTTCCACACAAGAGTCACTAGAGAGGGAGGGATAAAATAAAGACAGCCAATTCCTGCTGAAAATAATCCACACCCAAAATAAAGTTTAATGAAAAACATAAACAGAAGATTCAAACTGAAACCGCTGCCTGAAGTACTTTTCTACCAAAAACTGCTTCAGAAGAAGAAAATACATCAAAATGGTAGAATTTAGTAAAAGTATGCAAAGAGGACCAAGTTGCTGCTTTGCAAATCTGATCAACCGAAGCTTCATTCCTAAACGCCCAGGAAGTAGAAACTGACCTAGTAGAATGAGCTGTAATCCTTTGAGGCAGAGTTTTACCTGACTCGACATAGGCATGATGAATTAAAGATTTCAACCAAGATGCCAAAGAAATGGCAGAAGCTTTCTGGCCTTTTCTAGAACCGGAAAAGATAACAAATAGACTAGAAGTCTTTTGGAAAGATTTAGTAGCTTCAACATAATATTTCAAAGCTCTAACAACATCCAAAGAATGCAACGATTTCTCCTTAGAATTCTTAGGATTAGGACATAATGAGGGAACCACAATTTCTCTACT
The DNA here is from genome assembly GCF_027579735.1 of Bombina bombina. Lineage (NCBI taxonomy): Eukaryota > Metazoa > Chordata > Amphibia > Anura > Bombinatoridae > Bombina > Bombina bombina. The sequence continues at coordinate 737,972,049 of NC_069503.1, read as the reverse complement.
AATGTTGTTGGAATTCACAACCTTAGGTAAAAATTCAAAAGAAGTTCGCAACACCGCCTTATCCTGATGAAAAATCAGAAAAGGAGACTCACAAGAAAGAGCGGATAATTCAGAGACTCTTCTGGCAGAAGAGATCGCCAAAAGGAACAAAACTTTCCAAGAAAGTAATTTAATGTCCAATGAATGCATGGGTTCAAAAGGATGAGCTTGAAGAGCCCCCAGAACCAAATTCAAACTCCAAGGAGGAGAAATTGACTTAATGACAGGTTTTATACGAACCAAAGCTTGTACAAAACAATGAATATCAGGAAGATTAGCAATCTTTCTGTGAAAAAGAACAGAAAGAGCAGAGATTTGTCCTTTCAAAGAACTTGCGGATAAACCTTTATCTAAACCATCCTGAAGAAACTGTAAAATTCTCGGAATTCTAAAAGAATGCCAAGAAAAATGATGAGAAAGACACCAAGAAATATAAGTCTTCCAGACTCTATAATATATCTCTCTAGATACAGATTTACGAGCCTGTAACATAGTATTAATCACAGAGTCAGAGAAACCTCTTTGACCAAGAATCAAGCGTTCAATCTCCATACCTTTAAATTTAAGGATTTGAGATCCTGATGGAAAAAAGGACCTTGCGACAGAAGGTCTGGTCTTAGCGGAAGAGTCCACGGATGGCAAGAGGCCATCCGGACAAGATCCGCATACCAAAACCTGTGAGGCCATGCCGGAGCTACCAGCAGAACAAACGAGCATTCCTTCAGAATCTTGGAGATTACTCTTGGAAGAAGAACTAGAGGCGGAAAGATATAGGCAGGATGATACTTCCAAGGAAGTGATAATGCATCCACTGCTTCCACCTGAGGATCCCGGGATCTGGACAGATACCTGGGAAGTTTCTTGTTTAGATGAGACGCCATCAGATCTATTTCTGGAAGCTCCCACATTTGAACAATCTGAAGAAATACCTCTGGGTGAAGAGACCATTCGCCCGGATGCAACGTTTGGAGACTGAGATAATCCGCTTCCCAATTGTCTATACCTGGGATATGAACCGCAGAGATTAGACAGGAGCTGGATTCCACCCAAACCAGAATTCGAGATACTTCTTTCATAGCCAGAGGACTGTGAGTCCCTCCTTGATGATTGATGTATGCCACAGTTGTGACATTGTCTGTCTGAAAACAAATGAACGATTCTCTCTTCAGAAGAGGCCAAGACTGAAGAGCTCTGAAAATTGCACGGAGTTCCAAAATATTGATCGGTAATCTCACCTCCTGAGATTCCCAAACTCCTTGTGCCGTCAGAGATCCCCACACAGCTCCCCAACCTGTAAGACTTGCATCTGTTGAAATTACAGTCCAGGTCGGAAGAACAAAAGAAGCCCCCTGAATTAAACGATGGTGATCTGTCCACCACGTTAGAGTGTGTCGTACAATCGGTTTTAAAGATATTAATTTAGATATCTTTGTGTAATCCTTGCACCATTGATTCAGCATACAGAGCTGAAGAGGTCGCATGTGAAAACGAGCAAAGGGGATCGCGTCCGATGCAGCAGCCATAAGACCTAGAATTTCCATGCATAAGGCTACCGAAGGGAATGATTGTGACTGAAGGTTTCGACAAGCTGAAATCAATTTTAGACGTCTCTTGTCTGTCAAAGACAGAGTCATGGACACTGAATCTATCTAGAAACCCAGAAAGGTTACCCTTGTCTGAGGAATCAATGAACTTTTTAGTGAATTGATCCTCCAACCATGATCTTGAAGAAACAACACAAGTCGATTCGTATGAGATTTTGCTAAATGTAAAGACTGACCAAGTACCAAGATATCGTCCAAATAAGGAAATACCACAATACCCTGTTCTCTGATTACAGACAGAAGGGCACCGAGAACCTTTGTAAAAATTCTTGGAGCTGTAGCTAGGCCAAACGGCAGAGCCACAAACTGGTAATGCTTGTCCAGAAAAGAGAATCTCAGGAACTGACAATGATCTGGATGAATCGGAATATGCAGATATGCATCCTGTAAATCTATTGTGGACATATAATGCCCTTGCTGAACAAAAGGCAAGATAGTCCTTACAGTTACCGTTTTGAACGTTGGTATCCTTACATAACGATTCAATATTTTTAGATCCAGAACTGGTCTGAAGGAATTCTCCTTCTTTGGTACAATGAAGAGATTAGAATAAAACCCCAGCCCCTGTTCCAGAACTGGAACTGGCATAATTACTCCAGCCAACTCTAGATCTGAAACACATTTCAGAATACTTGAGCTTTCACTGGATTTACTGGGACACGGGAAAGAAAAAATCTCTTTGCAGGAGGTCTTATCTTGAAACCAATTCTGTACCCTTCTGAAACAATGTTCTGAATCCAAAGATTGTGAACAGAATTGATCCAAATTTCTTTGAAAAAACGTAACCTGCCCCCTACCAGCTGAGCTGGAATGAGGGCCGCACCTTCATGTGGACTTAGAAGCTGGCTTTGCTTTTCTAGAAGGCTTGGATTTATTCCAGACTGGAGATGGTTTCTAAACTGAAACTGCTCCTGAGGATGAAGGATCAGGTTTTTGTTCTTTGTTGAAACAAAAGGAACGAAAACGATTATTAGCCCTGTTTTTACCCTTAGATTTTTTATCCTGTGGTAAAAAAGTTCCTTTCCCACCAGTAACAGTTGAGATAATAGAATCCAACTGAGAACCAAATAATTTGTTACCCTGGAAAGAAATGGAAAGTAGAGTCGATTTAGAAGACATATCAGCATTCCAAGTTTTAAGCCATAAAGCTCTTCTAGCTAAAATAGCTAGACATAAACCTGATATCAACTCTGATAATATCAAAAATGGCATCACAGATAAAATTATTAGCATGTTGAAGAAGAATAATAATATTATGAGAATCATGATCTGTTACTTGTTGCGCTAAAGTTTCCAACCAAAAAGTTGAAGATGCAGCAACATCAGCCAATGATATAGCAGGTCTAAGAAGATTACCTGAACACAGATAAGCTTTTCTTTGAAAGGATTCAATTTTCCTATCTAAAGGATCCTTAAACGAAGTACCATCTGCCGTAGGAATAGTAGTACGTTTAGCAAGGGTAGAAATAGCCCCATCAACTTTAGGGATTTTGTCCCAAAATTCTAATCTGTCAGACGGCACAGGATATAATTGCTTAAAACGTTTAGAAGGAGTAAATGAATTACCCAAATTATTCCATTCTCTGGAAATTACTTCAGAAATAGCACCAGGAACAGGAAAAACTTCTGGAATAACCACAGGAGATTTAAAGACCTTATCTAAACGTTTAGATTTAGTATCAAGAGGACCAGAATCCTCAATTTCTAAAGCAATTAGTACTTCTTTAAGTAAAGAACGAATAAATTCCATTTTAAATAAATATGAAGATTTATCAGCATCAACCTCTGAGACAGAATCCTCTGAACCAGAAGAGTCATTAGAATCAGAATGATGATGTTCATTTAAAAATTCATCTGTATAAAGAGAAGTTTTAAAAGATTTTTTATGTTTACTAGAAGGAGGAATAACAGACATAGCCTTCTTGATGGATTCAGAAACAAAATCTCTTATGTTATCAGGAACATTCTGAACATTAGATGTTGATGGAACTGCAACAGGTAATGGTACATTACTAAAGGAAATATTATCTGCATTAACAAGTTTGTCATGACAATTAATACAAACAACAGCTGGAGGAATAGCTACCAAAAGTTTACAGCAGATACACTTAGCTTTGGTAGTTCCAGCACCAGACAGCGATTTTCCTGAAGTATCTTCTGACTCAGATGCAACGTGAGACATCTTGCAATATGTAAGAGAAAAAACAACATATAAAGCAAAATTGATCAAATTCCTTAAATGACAGTTTCAGGAATGGGAAAAAATGCCAAGGAACAAGCTTCTAGCAACCAGAAGCAAAGAAAAAATGAGACTTAAATAATGTGGAGACAAAAAGCGACGCCCATATTTTTTTAGCGCCAAATAAGACGCCCACATTATTTGGCGCCTAAATGCTTTTGGCGCCAAAAATGACGCCACATCCGGAACGCCGACATTTTTGGCGCAAAAGAACATCAAAAAATGACGCAACTTCCGGCGACACGTATGACGCCGGAAACAGAAAAGATTTTTTGCGCCAAAAAAGTCAGCGCCAAGAATGACGCAATAAAATGAAGCATTTTCAGCCCCAGCGAGCCTAACAGCCCACAGGGAAAAAAGTCAAATTTTTAAGGTAAGAAAAATATTTGATTCAAGTGCATTATCCCAAATATGAAACTGACTGTCTGAAAATAAGGAATGTTGAACATCCTGAGTCAAGGCAAATAAATGTTTGAATACATATATTTAGAACTTTATTAAAAAAGTGCCCAACCATAGCTTAGAGTGTCAGAAAATAAGACTTACTTACCCCAGGACACTCATCTACATGTTTGTAGAAAGCCAAACCAGTACTGAAACGAAAATCAGCAGAGGTAATGGTATATTTATAAGAGTATATCGTCGATCTGAAAAAGGAGGTAAGAGATGAATCTCTACGACCGATAACAGAGAACCTATGAAATAGACCCCGTAGAAGGAGATCACTGCATTCAAAATAGGCAATACTCTCCTCACATCCCTCTGACATTCACTGCACGCTGAGAGGAAAACCGGGCTCCAACCTGCTGCGGAGAGCATATCAACGTAGAATCTAGCACAAACTTACTTCACCACCTCCATAGGAGGCAAAGTTTGTAAAACTGAATTGTGGGTGTGGTGAGGGGTGTATTTATAGGCATTTTAAGGTTTGGGAAACTTTGCCCCTCCTGGTAGGAATGTATATCCCATACGTCACTAGCTCATGGACTCTTGCTAATTACATGAAAGAAATGAGCAGCATCACACAGTATGCACCAGAGTCAGCAAGAGAGGTGAGTAAAATGGCTGCCAGCAGCACATGGCAAACAAAGCAGGGAAAAAACCCTGACAGTACCCTTCCCTCAACAACCCCTCCCTCGCGGGAGGACAAAAGGCTTATTGGGGAAACGGCATGGAAGGCAGGGAGGAAGAAGGGAGCATGAACATCAGAGGAGGGAACCCATGAACGCTCCTCCGGACCGTAGCCCATCCAGTGAACCAAATACTGTACGCGGCCCCTGGACATACGAGAGTCAATAATGCTGCTGACCTCATACTCCTCATGATTGTCAACAAAGATCGAAATGGAGTGCTTTGATACAAAAGCACTAAAAATAAAATAGCCTGCAGTAGCGGAGTCAACAAGAGAAAAAGGTGACTATGAAAGAGTCCACCCAGGAAAGGACAACCATGACCAAAGGTTTATCTTTTAGCGGTTTCGGGGACGAGGATAAACCACTCAAGGTCTGCCCCCGACAGGACCTTAGGTGTGAGCGTTTCCCGGCCATTTAGGACAAGACTTCAAAAGGTGGCCCTGTAACCCACATTAGAGGCAGAGCCCCTCCCTCCTCTTAAAGGCCCTCTCCGCCGTGGAGAGACACGTGAATCCCAACTGCATCAGCTCAGCAGTACCTGGTGACTCGGGACCAGAAGGCATGGGAGGAGAGGGAGGTATGGGTGGGAACGAACACGTAGGCTTCTGCAAGCGCTCCTTGAAAGAGAGCCTCTCACTTAGTCTGATGTCAATTAGGATCAAAAAAGATACCAATGCCTCGAGATCTTCTGGTTAATCTCTGGCAGCAACTTAGTCTTTAATCGCATCAGAGAGCCCATGAAAGAAGGCGGCAACAAGGGCTTCATTGTTCCAACCTACCTCTGCGGCAAGCGTACGGAATTCAATGGCAGCAGAGGAGGAGCAAGCCGGAAGATCAAATCCCACAAGGGATTAGCCCAGACAAGAGCTGTGTCAGAGAGTAACAAGATGAGAAATCCCACCTTAGGGAAACGCCTGAGGTAACATCTCAAAGTAAATGCCCACCTGGTTCAAAAACCCTCTGCACTGAATAGGATCGCCTCCATATCGCTGAGGTAGCGGTGCAGAACCGGACATGCTCCTGGTAGGACTAGGTGCAGCAGCGGTAACAGGTGCAGCCATAACTTGCGGGACACTTTAGTCCAAATGTGCAGTGCGAGTCAGCAGGGTTTGCAGGGCTAGTGCAAATTGATCCAAGCGGTGATCCTATTCATCCATCCTGGAAATTATGGCAGGTAAAGATGGATTATTAGCACCATCAGAAATCAGACAGACGAGAAGTGCAAAAATAATCACACCTTTATTAATAGCAAAAAATAAAAAATCCACAAGACAAATAAGCCAGGAATCAAAACCAGAGCTGGTAGTCAGACGAGCCGAGTCAGGAGCCAAAGCGAGTAGTCAGACGAGCCGGAATCAGGAACAAGGAGAACAGCATAGTCAGGAACAAGCCAGGGATCAGGAACCAGGAGGGCGTCAGACAGCCAGGTAATACACAGGAGCTCTCACAAACAGGTCTGATACAATGCAAGGACAAAGCATACTGAACAGTGGCCCTTTAAATAATAAGTGATGACATCACAATTCTGAGACTGCATCCTTGTCTCACACTGATGATGTACATCAGTCTCGTCATAAAAGGAAGTGCAGGAAATGAGCAGCATCACACAGTATGCACCAGAGTCAGCAAGAGAGGTGAGTAAAATGGCTGCCAGCAGCACATGGCAAACAAAGCAGGGAAAAAACCCTGACAGCTTGGATTTATTCCAACTCAAAGATTGCTATCAATTGCAGCCAGAGTCATAATTTGCATAAATAAAAAAGAGAGAAGTGCTCAACCTGGGAACGAACAATAGCATAATAGCTTGTTTTATGGCTAGTTACCACCCAAGAAGCAGCCTCTTTTTGTTCAACATGTGCCTTTCACAGAGAAGAACTTTCTTTATCTTGGGGCAAAAACACTCCCTTCCCCCCAGTAATAGTGGAAATTGGAAATAATAGAATCTAACTGGGAACCAAACAAATCATTGCCCTGGAATGATAGAGATAGTAACCTAGAATTAGATACCATGTCAGCAGTCCATGATTTGAGCCATAAAGCTCTTCTATCTTAAATAGCCAAAGACATAGATTTAACATCAAACTTGAGGATATCAAAAATAGCATCACAGATAAAATGATTAGCATTTTGAAGCAAACAAACAATGCTATGCAAATCAGAATCTTTTTCCCAATGTGGTAAGCTAGCCAACCAAAAAGTTGATGCAGCTGCAATATCAGCCATAGAAATGGCAGGTCTGAGAATATAGCCAGAATGTAAATAAGCTTTTCTTTAGATATCACATTTCCTTACAGAGTTATTCCATTATAGCCACTTTCCCATTATTTTTTAGTATCCCCCATATCCTATATTAGCCCACCAGCCTTGATTAGTATCCTTTAGCCTATTGGCGCTTCTATATTTGCTTTTTAATCCTCTTATCTTTATGGGTCTTTTTGTTAGGAAATCCCTTTATAGTGGGCTTGGTTACTTTCATCTGGGAGCAGTCAATTGCCCTTGTTATACTCTACACCGAACCAGTCAAACAACAGGCAGGTCTGAAAAAACAGGGTAAAAGAAAGGACCCCAATCACCAACCCCCAAGAAAGAACGGAATGGGGAGTACTCGGCCACCCCAAGAGAACTCGGGAGCCCAAAGAGCTCCTTCAAATAGGTCCTCCTAAGAGAACCGCATAGTTGATTAACATAGCAAGATGCAGATGATCCCTATGAAGACCCAACATAACTGACAGTCTCAACATGGAGATTGCAAACTCCACAGACGAAACAAAAAATACAGGATAAAAACACCTGTTCTAACCTTCTGCACACAGGACAGGACAATAACCCTTCAGAGAGAGGAAACCCTCCTCCTTAAGAAGGACAACCCAAAGGGAAAAGCACATATAAGAACAGCGCTCATGCTCACCAGATATGAGCCATAGTCTGTCGAAAACAAAAATCGAATGAAATTATCAAGACGTCACTAAGGAACACAGACAGAACTCACCTAGAAGGGGAGCACAAATCATTTAAAGGACCAGGCAAGCCATAAAGGAGCGTATCCGAAAGCGCCCAGAATCCTGGCCAAGCTACTAGCAGCCTCAATAGGCCATTCTGAAGGCCATAAACTATGGTCCCTGGAGAATAGGATCGCCCCGAACCAGCCACGGGATCATACGTTTCCGGACATCCAGAAAGATCCAAAACAAAAACTAAAAGGTCCGAGCCTCAGAATTGTTCAAAACAAACAACACCCCAGGGAACACAACTACCCCCATCTAAAGAAACAGACCACACAGGGGAACAACCAGACTACCCCGGAGAACGGGAACAAGACTCACTTGTAGAATCCCAACTCAAAAGGAAGAGAACACCCCTTGTGGGAGTCCAACACTCCAAAAAAGAGCTAGGGCACGACAGTGACGTGCCAAGACTTTAAAGACCAAGGGAGAACATTAAGGACAAGTCTCCTGAAGAGTGAGTAGGACAAAGGCTAGTCTCCATATTGCCTCAGAGTACGTAACTAGAGGACCACACTCAAGGAAAAGAATGCAGAGCAAGCCAACCCCGTTAGAAAAAAACCCTACTCAAAACTTGGGGAAGGAGACAACACAGCCCAACGTCCCTGATAAGGAAAATGACAAACTCCCTATAGTAGGAAAAACCACACGGCCTTCCTTAACTAGAGTATAATCAACAGATGACTATTTTTCCAACCACGAGGCTACCTTGCTACCCCCATAAAGTGGCCAAACCTCTAAGGAGAAAGGACAAAGTCCAGAAAGTCGGCCCAAAGGAAGAGCCTCAAAAGGAACAGGTCCGGAAAAGGAACAGGTCCGGAGAAGGAACAGGTCCGGAAAAGGAACAGGTCCGGAAAAGGAACAGGTCCGGAAAAGGAACAGGTCCGGAAAAGGAACAGGTCCGGAAAAGGAACAGGTCCGGAAAAGGAACAGGTCCGGAAAAGGAACAGGTCCGGAAAAGGAACAGGTCCGGAAAAGGAACAGGTCCGGAAAAGGAACAGGTCCGGAAAAGGAACAGGTCCGGAAAAGGAACAGGTCCGGAAAAGGAACAGGTCCGGAAAAGGAACAGGTCCGGAAAAGGAACAGGTCCGGAAAAGGAACAGGTCCGGAAAAGGAACAGGTCCGGAAAAGGAACAGGTCCGGAAAAGGAACAGGTCCGGAAAAGGAACAGGTCCGGAAAAGGAACAGTTCCGGAAAAGGAACAGTTCCGGAAAAGGAACAGTTCCAAGGAGCCCCTAAAAAGACAAGACAGCCAGAAATCGGCGGCAAGGAGGACCTGAGTCCTCCAAACTTCCAGCCCATGTGGGGAAGGAAAGACTCAAAATCCAGACGAAATAAAAACAACAGAGTGTGTCACAGTGGAACTTCGAGTCCCAGTCGCCAGCAAGAAGGGCTAACAAGGACTGAACTAATCCCCCATGCCTCACGGACCCTCAGGTCTTCTCAAAATTCTTAGCTGAACTTGTTACAAACAAGGAATAACACCAATAATAATGTGAAGCACTCTGCGCCCCAACCGGACCAGCCCGGCAGAACAGGTGCCATTTGTCTGAAACAGGCCGCAAGAACAGAAGGATCAGAGCCCAATCAGGACTAGCCTGAAACCAAGGGCCGAAACTGTCCAGGTCACAGATAGTCAACCTCAGAGATGGGAGATAAACAGCAGACAAACATAGGACTAACATGTCCTCATACCAAACATCCATAGAACTAAACTGAGCGATCACAAAATTGCGAGCATCGATTCCAGAAAACATTCATGAAGGAAAAGCATAAATATGAGCTCAAAATTAAAAATCATCCTAACCGGAAAAAATAAAAGATAAGGCAACCCATAGGTTAACGCCCAGGAAGAACAGAGACACCCACATGACCGGGGTCCTGTTCTTCCAGCTCAGAACTGGAAAGGATACTCAATAAACAAGGCTATAAGAAGATTACTTCATCCTCTGATACCCAACTCTGCGAGCCTTGTGAAGGAGAAGACTAAGAATCCCCATATCCATTAAGGATGGGATCCTTCAACAACATGTGTAGGACACGAAGGCGCGCCAGTCTATAATGGAAGGCACAGCATACCTTCGCCGGAGTAGAAGACGACCCCGAAGGTCGACCCCCTGAAGCCTCAGGGACAGTTCCCCCAGAAGGATGAGTAGGCCATCCCATGCCTAAGGAGCCCCGGGTAATGGAACACGTACAATATCGTAAGCACACGTCTGGTAGTTGCAGATGTGCCAGAGCCACGATTATGAACATGTGAAAACGTGCCATCAGCTCCGGAGGGAACAAAACGCCTCTGGGTTAAGCAAAATCTGGGATACCTGCATGCGTATTAAGAGTTGGTGATAGGGAACTCGCTACTCAGGGGACTGGACCCCCAGAGGCGGACGGCTCAGCAGCGCCTCGATTCCCTGATCCTGAGGAATTTAGCACTCTAAAACGGCATTCGGAACATAACTGGAGGGCATGTGTCACTCGGGTCAATTCATATTCTTCACCAGAAACAGAATCTGATGGAGATGTCCGTCTCCACACTATCAGAATCCTCCATAACAGAGAAATTGAATACAAAAAAACAGACCAAATAAGAAAATGTAAATGGCACCTGACAACCACAATGGCTGGGGCACTCACCACCTCCTATGAACCAGAAACCGGCGGACCACAATTCCGTTGCCACACTGTCAGGAATGTGGAAATGGAGAGCCAAAAACGTGACCACGCCCGGTCACCAGGTGCACTGTGCAGTCCAGAAAAAGTGCGCTCAACCATAAAGGCTGCATCACTTCCAAAGGCCGTTATGTTCCACAAGCCATGAGTATAAGTAACACTACACATAAGCAGGTCAAATCACAAACATGATTAAAAAAAACCCTGTTCCATAACCCCCCTTAAGGAGATATTAACCCTTGATTCCAAGATACGAAAGGAGCCTCACTGAGGCCCTGAATTATAGTTAATCCCGCAAGGAGAGAGCCTCTCGTGACAACATTTGTTATTACCATACATTGACAACAAAAGTAAAATGAAATGATCTTACTGGAATCTATGCCGTAGAACAGGAACACGGCCCTTCAAGTGTGACAGATAGTAGCCTTGCCTCTGCCATGGACTTGAGAGAAGAAAGCAGGCAGCGAAACTCGTCAATGCGGACTGCTTGTAGAGCTGTTAATATGAGTTGGGATGGGTTCACAGAAAGACTCTCCCTGCATCTCTGGACTCTAACTTTCACCCAGGCTCTCACTGAGAGGCTGACAGGATTACTTAAAACTCCAGTCCCATGCCGAAGAGTACTACCCTCCATAAGAGGCTTTTGAAACTTCTGACACTTCTCTGCCAACCTCCTGGGACAAAAGGCAAAGAATGACAGAGTTTAAGGAAGTGGGAGAGTTATTTAAGCCTTTGCCTGGGGTGTCTTTGCCTTCTCCTGGTGGCCAGGTTCTGAATTCCCACAAGTAAGGAATGAAGCGGTGGACTCTCCTCATATTAAAGGATTACTTTCTGTTATAACTTTTAAGCTAAACAACTAACATATTAAAGTTAATAAACATTAATTAAAACCTACTGACCTATATTTTCTCCAAAACGAAGTTTCATAACGTTCTAAAAGTTATATCTTTTATTCGCCGATGATGTCACGTTATCCTGCCCACTATTTTCAGCACTGCGTGTTCAAAATACTTAAACCAATAACTTTGTGTTTAAAGCGCCATTTTGAAACCTAGGTATATATTAAAGTTAATAAACATTAATTAAAACCTACTGACCTATATTTTCTCCAAAACGAAGTTTCATAACGTTCTAAAAGTTATATCTTTTATTCGCCGATGATGTCACGTTATCCTGCCCACTATTTTCAGCACTGCGTGTTCAAAATACTTAAACCAATAACTTTGTGTTTAAAGCGCCATTTTGAAACCTAGGTATTGTAAACTGATTGGTACAGAGCAAAGGATACCCACGGAGTGGGTTTGGAAAACAATTAAATTTGCAGACAAGATTTCTGATATACGGTAGAGATATGTTAATGAAATGTTATTGATAAAAAGCGTATTTGGGGTAGTTAGTTAGTAGCAGGCATAGAAAATATTTACTTACAGTGGCCCTTTAAGAAGGAAAGGATACTTAGTTAGGTATAGGAGCTGGGAGATAGCTGCCTGATTGGTGGCTGGCTTTTTAACTATTTTGTGGTTTGCATTTTTATGCTCCCAGAGTGTATTGGACATTGAGAAACATGTACATTAAGATTCTGTAGTGTTAGATACATTTTTAATTGAAAAACTAATGTGTTTTAGTCATTTGTAAGAAAATCACAATTAAAATCGCAATCGCGTTTTTTTAGGTCCAAAATCGCGATGTTCATTTTTACCCATATTGCCCAGCCCTACATTGTATATATGTTTGATGCTGTGACTCAATGCACTCTGAAGATTTATTATGTTACATCAGGCTTTACCCACAGCTGCTTGGGTAATGTCAGGTTTACCGGGTAATGTTAGAATTACACAATTTCTTACTTAACCCTCAAAATATATATTTACACACATACTTTTTTTGTTATTTTATTTTGTTTATTTGTATTGTTTTTATTATTATTAGAGAAATGTCAAATAAAGTGAAATTCAGTGAAAAAACTAAATGTATGCTTACCTGATAAATGTATTTCTTTCTTGACACGGTGAGTCAATGGATCATCTTTAATTACTGTTGGGAATATCACTCCTGGCCAGCAGGAGGAGGCAGAGAGCAACAGAGCAAAGCTGTTAAAGGGACAGTAAACCTAAAAAATAATGTTATATAATTCTGCACATAGTGCAGAATTATATAACATTATTTTACTGCTTTAGTTATAAAACCCTTTTTTCCCTTTTAATATTTAAAAAACATGCCGCTTTTACAGACCCGCCCTCTGCTGAGCGGGTCAGTTTTTTTTAGTCAGCGCATCGGGCCAGCTGTATAGTCACAGCCCAGCCCGACTGCGCCATAAGACTAAGTGCAGCTCGCTCCTGCTCTGTCTGACAGCAGGAGCGAGCTTCACTTAATGTTATGGCGCGGTCGGGCCGGGCTGTGACTATACAGCTAGCCCGATGCGCTGACTAAAAAAAACAGACCCGCTCAGCAGACAGCGGGTCTGTAAAAGAGGCATGTTTTTTAAATATTAAAAGGGAAAAAAGGGTTTTATAACTATAGCAGTAAAATAATGTTATATAATTCTGCACTATTTTTTAGGTTTACTGTCCCTTTAAGTATCACTTCCCTTCTCACAAACCCCAGTCATTCGACCGAAGGAAAAGGAGAGAAAGGAAGCAACGCAAGGTGCAGAGGTGCCCGAGGTTTATATAATGTCCGAAAAATACAGGGAGGGCTGTGGACTCACCGTATCAAGAAAGAAAGAAATTTATCAGGTAAGCATAAATTTTGTTTTCTAATGACACGGTGAGTCCACGGGTCATCTTTAATTACTGTTGGGAATCAATACCCAAGATAGAGGACACAGATGATAAGGGAGGGACAAGACCGGTAACCTAAACAGAAGGCACCACTGCTTGAAGAACCTTTCCCCCAAAAGAAGCCTCAGCCGAGGCAAAAGTATCAAATTTATAAAATTTTGAAAAAGTATGTAGAGAGGACTAAGTTGAAGCCTTGCAAATCTGTTCCACAGAAGCTTCATTTTTGAAGGCTCAGGAAGAAGAAACAGCACTCGTGGAATGAGCCACAATTATCTTAGGAGGCTGCTGTCCAGCAGTTTCATAGGCCAAACGAATTACTCTTCAGCCAGAGAGAAAGAGAAGTAGCCATAGCTTTCTGACCCTTCTGTTTCCCAGAGAAACAGACAAACAAAGCAGAAGACTGGCGAAAGTCCTTAGTCGCCTGCAAATAGAATTTCAACGGATGCCCCACATCTAGGTTGTGCAGCAAACGTTCCTTATCAGAAGAAGGATAAGGACACAAAGAAGGAACAATGATTTCCTGATTATTTTTCCTATTCGAAACCACTTTAGGAAGGAAACCGAACTTAGTACGTAGAACCACCTTATCAGAATGAAAGAAAAGGTAAGGTGAATCACACTGCAAAGCCAAGAGAAGAAATGGCAACAAAAAACAAAAGCTTCCAAGATAACATATTAATATCTAAGGAATGCATAGGCTCAAATGGAGCCTGCTGAAGGACTTTAAGAACAAGGTTAAGACTCCAGGGAGGAGTAACAGGTTTAAACACAGGCCTGATTCTGACCAAGGCCTGACAAAAGGATTGTACCTCTGGCACATCCGCCAGACGCTTATGCAACAAAATAGACAAGGCAGATATTTGACCCTTCAAAGTACTCGCTGACAAACCCTTCTCCAGACCTTCCTGGAGAAAAGACAAAATCCTAGGAATCCTGACTCTACTCCACGAGTAGCCTCTGGATTCACACCAGTACAGATATTTACGCCATATTTTATGATAAATCTTTCTAGTCACAGGCTTACGAGCCTGGATCAAAGTCTCAATGACCGATTCCAAGAACCTCTGCTTAGATAAAATTACGTGTTCAATCTCCAGGCAGTCAGCTTTAGAGAAGTGAGAGTTAGATGAAGGAAGGGACCCTGAAATAGAAGGTCCTTCCTCAGAGGTAGTCTCCAAGGTGGAAGAGAAGACATTTCCACTAGGTCTGCATACCAGATCCTGTGAAGCCACGCCGGTGCAATGAGAATTACTGACACCTTATCCTGCTTGATCCGAGCGATGACTCGTAGAAGGAGAGCGAATGGAGGAAACATGTATGCTATACTAAAATTCCAAGGAACTGCCAGAGCATCTATCAGGACGGCCTGTGGATCTCTTGACCTTGAACCATACCTCAGTAGCTTGGCATTCTGCTGAGTTGCCATGAGATCCAGCTTCGGCCACCCCCATTTGAGGGTCAAGCTGGAGAACACCTCCATATGAAGTTTCCACTCCCTGGCATAAAAAGTCTGTCGGCTCAGAAAATCCGCTTCCCAATTGTCCACTCCTGGAATGTGGATCACAGATAGACAACAGCTGCGGGTTTCTGCCCACTGAATAATTCGAGCCACCTCTGACATGGCCCAGGAACTCCGAGTTCCTCCCTGGTGGTTGATGTATGCCACTGACGTTATTTTGTCCGACTGGAACCTGATAAACCTGGCTAAATCTAACTGAGGCCAAGCTAGTAGAGCATTGAAGATTGCTCTCAGTTCTAGGATGTTTATGGGGAGAACTGACTCCTCCCAAGTCCATAAACCCTGAGCTTTCAAAGAGGCCCAGACTGCTCCCCAACCCATCAGGCGGGCATCCATGGTCACAATCATTCAGGAAGGTTTGCGGAAGGAAGTTCCCTGGGAGAGGTGATCCTGAGACAACCAACAAGGAAGAGATTCTCTTGTCGCCTGATCCAGATCTATTCGCAGAGACAGATCTGCATAGTCCCCGTTCCAATGCCTGAGCATGCATAACTGCAGAGGTCTGAGATGGAAACGAGCAAACGGAATGATGTCCATGGCAGCTACCATCAGACCAATGACCTCAATACATTGAGCCACTGATGGCCGAGGAGAGGACTGAAGGCAAGGCAAGAGTCGAAGATCCTTGTTTTTCTGACCTGTCAGAAATATCTTCATTGATAGGGAGTCTATTATTGTTCCCAAGAACACTACCCTTGTAGCTGGAACCAAGGAACTTTTTCCCAGATTCACCTTCCATCCGTGGGAGCAAAGAAAAGACACCAAGATCACTGTATGAGAGTTTGCTTCTTGAAAGGACGGCGCCTGAACCAGAATGTCGTCCAGATATGGCGCCACTGCAATACCCAGAGACCCGTTAACCGCCAACAGAGCCCCCAGGACCTTTGTGAAAATTATGGGAGCTGTGGCAGAAACTTGTGCTGATCCTTCTGGATGGGAACATGAAGGTACGCATCCTTCAGGTCTATGGTCGTCATGAACTGAACCTCTTGGACCAAAGGAAGAATGGAACGTATAGTTTCCATTTTGAAGGACGGTACCCTGAGAAACTGGTTTAGACATTTCAGATCTAAAATTGGACTGAAGGTCCCCTCTTTTTTGGGAACCATGAACAGATTGGAGTAGGCTTCATTCTTTACTTGTGGGAAATAAGAACCTGGCCACCAGGAGGAGGCAAAGACACCCCAGCCAAAGGCTTAAATACCTCTCCCACTCCCCTTATTCCCCAGTCATTCTGCCAAGGGTACTAGGAACAGTAGGAGAAATACCAGGGTATAAATGGTGCCAGAAGAAAATATTAAATTTAGGCCCGCCCACCGGAGAAACACGCAGGAGCAGTGGACTCTCCTCCCACAAAAGGAAATGAAATTATCAGGTAAGCATAATTTATGTTTTCTATCTTAATGGGAGGAGAGTCCATTGCTTCATTCATTGCTTGTGGGAACAAATACCCAAGCTCTAGAGGACACTGAATAAAAACAACGGGAGGGAAAAAGGAGGCGGGACCCTATACCGAGGGCACCACAGTCTGCAGAACCTCTATCCAAAAAGCTGGTTCCGCTGAAGCAAAATCGCCATATTTCTTAGATTTGTATGTATGTAAGGAGGACCAAGTCGCCGCCTTGCAAATCTGCTCCATAGAAGCCTCCTTCTTAAAGGCCCAAGAAGAGGCCACAGCTCTAGTTGAGTGAGCAGTAATCCTCTGAGGAGGCTAATGTCTCATAGGCCAAACTGATAATGCTCCTCAATCAAAAAGACAGTAAAATGGAAGAGGCCCTTTGCCCCCTGCGCTTTCCTGAAAACACCACAAACAAGAACGAAGTCTGTCTGAATTCCTTCGTGGCCTGAAGATAAAACTTCAAAGCCCGAACCAATTATGAAGCAACCTTTCCTTTGATGAAGAAGGGTTAGGATACAAGGAAGGAACCACTATTTCCTGATTGATGTTATGAGTCAACGCAACCTTGGGAAGAAACCCCACTCCAGTGCGAAGAAAAGCCTTATCAGCGTTAAAAACCAAGTAAGGCGGATCACATTGCAAGGCCGCTAACTCAGAGACCCTGCGAGCCGATGCAATAGCCAAAAGAAATAGGACATTCCAGGAAAGAATCTTAATGTCGAGAATGCATAGGCTCAAACGGAGCCCTCTGCAACATCTTAAGAACCAAGTTTAAGGTCCAAGGAGGAGCAGAATTTCTAAAGACAGGCCTTATTCTGGACAGAGCCTGAACAAAAGACTGATCATGAGGAAAGCTCAGCAAGCTTCTTGTGCAACAGCACCGATAAAGCCGAAATCTGTCCCCTTAAGGAACTGGTGGCTAGACCCTTATCCAGTCCCTCCTGGAGAAAGGCCAAAATCCTGGATACCCTAATCTTGTGCCAGGGGTATCCCCGTTCCTCACACCAAGATAAGTAGGTCCTCCACACCTTATGATAGATGCGACGAGTGACCGGCTTCCTGGCCTGAATGAGAGTATCAATTACTCTTTCATAAAAGCCTCCCTTGGCCAAAACTAGGTGTTGAATCTCCACGCAGTCAGCTTCAGAGAATCGAGATTTTGGTGATGAAATGGACCCTGAACCAGCAGATCTCTGCGGCAGGGTAACCTCCATGGTGGAGACAATGACATCCCCATCAGATCCGCAAACCACGTCCTCCGCATCCACAATGGAGCAATCAGAATGGTCGAAGCTTGCTCCTGTTTGATGCGGGCCACCACTAGAGGAAGAAGTGGTAACAGAGGAAAAATGTAAATTAGGTTGAACTCCCAAGGCACCGATAAGGCATCTATAAGTTCTGCCTGGGGATACCTGGACCGTGACCCTTATCTGGGTAGCTTGAAGTTGAGTCTGGATGCCATGAGGTCTATCTCCGGCGCCCCCCATCTGTTGCAGATCTCCGAAAACACCTTGGGATGGAGAGACTATTCCCCTGGATGAAACGATTGCCTGCTGAGAAAATCCGTTCCCAGTTGTCCACACCCGGAATGTGGATCGCTGAGAGCAAACAGTTGCGAGTCTCTGCCCATTCCATAATCTGAGATACTTCCCTCATGGCTAGGTAGATTCTCGTACCCCCCTGATGGTTTATGTAAGCCACAGAGGTAATATTGTCCGACTGGAATCTGATGAACCGGGACGAACCCAGGAGGGGCCAAGCCCTCAGAGAGTTGAATATAGCTTGCAGTTCCTGGATATTTATCGGTAGAGTCAACTCGTCTCGAGTACACTTGCCCTGTCCCCTTTTGGCACCCCAAACAGCTCCCCATCCTGATAGACTTGCGCCCGTGGTAACAATCTCCCAGGATGGTTTAAAAAGGATGTCCCCTGGGACAGCTGTCCTGGACGGATCCACCAAGAGAGGGACTCCCTCACTTGGTTGTCCAGAGATATCTGTTCTGATAGATCTGAGTGATCGCCACTCCTTTGTCTCAACATGCATAACTGAAGAGGTCTGAGATCGAACCTGTTGAATGGAATGACATCTATGCTGGATACAATAAGAACAATCACCTCCATACACCGGGCCACAGATGGCTTTGAGGAGATCTGAAGGGCCAGAGAGCTGGACGCAATTTTGGAACATCTCTGATCTGTCAAGAATATCTTCATGGAAATGGAATCTATTATCCTACCCAGGAATTCCAACTGTTGCTGGGGACCAGAGAACTCTTTCCTCGTTTATCTTACATCCGTGGGATCGAAGAAGAAGAGCCCTCGAGTGATCCCCCGCGAGACTGCAGAACAGAGTTTGGACCAGGATATAGTTCAGGTAAGGCACGACTGCTATACCTCTGGCTCTCGCTACCGCGAGCTGCGCTCCCAGAACCTTCATAGAGACTCTTGGGGCGGTCGCCAGACCGAACTGTAGGCCACAAACTGGAAGTGTTGGTCCAGAAATACGAATCTATGGAACTTGAAGTGATCCTCGTCGATTGGCACATGAAGGTAAGCATCCTTCAAATCTATTGTCATCATGAATTGCCCCTCTTAAACAAGGGGCAGAA
Source organism: Bombina bombina (assembly GCF_027579735.1). Taxonomy (NCBI): domain Eukaryota; kingdom Metazoa; phylum Chordata; class Amphibia; order Anura; family Bombinatoridae; genus Bombina; species Bombina bombina. The sequence continues at coordinate 737,953,056 of NC_069503.1, read as the reverse complement.
TCAATCTAATCGCGTTCCAGAGATGGATCGGGGGCAACCCCTTCATGATGATTTTGTCTCTGCGGGATTCTTCCTCTGCTTGGTCTTGTTCCAAGAGTGAGCTGGTTTCCAAGATCCCTTGGACTGCTCGGTCTTCACAGCAGACTGCTGGCTATGAGACTTGTCCGAACGAAAGGGACGAAAAGTAGACCCCTTAGGTTTATTCTTATTCTGCGGTAGGAAAGCACCCTTGCCCCCTCACAGAGGCTCCAGATAGTTGAGAAAAAAAGCCCAGAAAAACAAATGGGTGGGGCTACTGCTGGAAATAAAGCGTAAAATAAAATCTTTTTAATGTTTTTAAGTAAAATAAAGTGCACCAAGCATAATAATCCTATAAACCCAGATAAAATATGTTCGCCAGCCAGCCTGCACTATAGAACTGCATAATTCATTAAGCTATTGCCAGTTCTCTTAAAGGGTCATACACATAATTTTGTACTCAAACAATTATCCAGAGAGGGTTAAAAAGGAGACATGATATGGAGGGAAACATTTTTTAAGGAGGGGCACGGGTAAAATCCCTTTGCTATGTTGAACCTGTGTCAGAGTACCTACAAATAGTCTCAAGGCTGTGTCTGTGCTGTGTAAAGGCACTTACCTCACGCAGCAACCCTCCACTAGCTTACTTGGCATGTCAACTATGCCAATACAGTTTCCGCAGTATCCAGTAGAGAGCCCATCCAGTGCAGGTATTGAGTACTGCAAAGGATTGCAGTAAGAAATACCTGTGTCCCTCAGGAGTAGGCTAGGGATGAGTCCCTGCGATGCCTGAGGGTAGTTATGTTTAAAGTCCCGTTAGAGAAATGCTGTGCACATTAACAGGGCATTCATGTGTCCCTGTATCATTCAGCTACTGTTAAGAGTCTTTTCTGACTTCTTTGTAAAGTATACTCCCCAGAAACTTTGGTTCTCACATAGGTCTGAGCTTTAAATTTGTAATCCATAAGCAAGTAGCTGGAACAGCCTCTATTGTCAACCATTTCATACGAGGCCAAGAACAAAACTAGCGCTTAGCCTATACTAAATATAGAGTAGCTAGGGATGTTAATCAATTGGAAACACTTTAAATATTAAAGTCCATATGGATTTATAAAATATTAAATCGTTGAATACGTGGGGATTGAAGTATAATATAATTTATTTGCATATACAAATTATCTATTCATACATATTTAAAATAAGCATACCATGCTGATCCGGTTTTGAAACATTAAACATATAAAAACATCAGAGAAATCTTTCAAAATTACAAATATAAAAAATTACAAGTATAAAAAGAGGAGAGGACGTCTCCTCCTCCTCAATTGAAACACTAAACCTTGAATTTATCTCCCTGTTATCAAATTAACACAGGTATTGATGGTTATCGTTATATACCCTTGTTTATTTCAGAGACTGTTGCACTCCACCTTGAAATGTTATAATCCACTTATCAATGTTGCAGTTCACTTATAGATGTTGCAATTTACCCTTGTATGTGGGTTACAATGAAATGGTGACAGTAAATAGTGGTGATAGATATTTTCACAGCATTCACACTTTAAGTGGTCTTGTATTTTTAGAAGGATAATGTCCCGATTTCAAAAAGCAACAATTTCTTCCAAAAAGAGACTCTGCAATAATTTGTATAGAAAACTCAGCAATAATTTGCAATATTTGGCGTAAAAAACTTAGCAATTATTTGCATAAGTTCCAAGGTTAGAATGTTAGTAATTATTGGCGGGTAGAGAGGTAACTTTAAAACATTCAAATGTAGTTAGACATAAAAAGTTCAGTGCGGGATTGAGTCAACAAGCGGGTATACTTTACCGATCACCTGCTGTTCAGATTACAGCATAGATCATATGGCGTCCCTGCGGTCTTGTATCGACCTGTCAGCTTGCACTCTCACCTTTGACCTTAGTGTGATGACGTAACGGTTCTCGTCCACGAACAAACACTACCTCTTAGGTCTCTCCAGGTGTCCACTTTGCTTTGGGGGTGTATTGGTATTCCTTCCGCTTGTTCAATCCGTTCTAGGCTTATGAATGTTGATAATAGCGATCCAGATTCAGTAGTAACTCTGCGCAGAGTATTAAATAGGTCGTAGCCAGCACGGCTGATCGCTGTTTCAAGATGTAACTTTCTTTCACTTGGCTTGCTCCTTCAAAACACGTCTACGCGTTTCACCTCAGTGTAGGCTTTGTCAAGACTAATCTTTCAAGGAGCTGGTTGCAAGATTTAAATACCCCGCCTTAGATTTCTATTGGTTGTGAGTTTTCTTCATTAAATGAGTCTATAAGGTGATGGTGCATTTTTATGGTGATAATATATTGATAAGGGGATTATAACATTTCAAGGTGGAGTGCAACAGTCTCTGAAATAAACAAGGGTATATAACGATAACCATCAATACCTGTGTTCATTTGATAACAGGGAGATAAATTCAAGGTTTAGTGTTTCAATTGAGGAGACGTCCTCTCCTCTTTTTGTATTTGTAATTTTTTATATTTGTAATTTTGAAAGATTTCTCTGATGTTTTTATATGTTTAAGGTTTCAAAACCGGATCAGCATGGTATGCTTATTTTAAATATGTATGAATAGATAATTTGTATATGCAAATAAATTATATTATACTTCAATCCCCACGTATTAAACGATTTAATATTTTATAAATCCATATGGACTTTATTATTTAAAGTGTGTCCAATTGATTAACATCCCTAGCTACCCTATATTTACTATAGGCTAAGCGCTGTTTCTTTTCTTTCTCTTTAAATCCTTTTTAGAATATCTGTGAGATTATTCTGATAAACAGCCCACAGGGTGTAAGTAAGGCGCTTCTTATAAATTCTAGTCTTACAAGAACAAGACTAGAGAGAGATGGGAGGTGGGAGGGTTTTAAAGCCCATATGTTATGGAGGACCATCATTTTACGAAAAAGAATATAAGGAAATCTTATGGGAGTTCCCCGCAAGCTCACATATTAACACAATTTCATGATTAACTATGAAAAATATTATTCTATGGTGTAATGATGATGCTATGGGTGTGATATTAATGAAAGCATATTAGTGCCTTTTTTGCTAAATAATTTTTAAATTGTAGTGTGACCAGTTCAATTTTAAGTAAAACAGATTTTAATAGTTTATTTCTTGGGTTTGGGCTTTCCAATTTTGCAAAAAAAGAAATATGTCCAAGGATACAGACTATGTAGATGAGTGAATCACTGTTTAAAGGAAAAAGAATATAACTTTCAATTTCTGTTTTTATAATTGCTAACAAGAAACACAAACTTTCCTCACTTATAAATCATGGAATCTAAATATATTCCAAAAAGTATGTTAGCCTTGAAAGGTAAGCCTCAAATGTGTGCTTTGGAGCTGGCATCTGCTATCTAATTTCTCAATCAAAGCACCAATCTGGCAATATTAACTTAATTTTTAGACTTCAATAAATCTGCAGACGCTTCAGTCAAAAAAAAAAAAAAAAAGTTGATACAAAGCTTAACCCCTTAACGACACGCGACGTACAGGGTACGTCTTGCACAAACTGGTCTTTAAAGACCAGCGACGTACCCTATATGACGTTGGGGTTTAAAGCGGCTGGAAGCGATCCTGATCGCTTCCAGATACTTTCTGGTTATTGCAGTGATGCCTCGATATCGAGGCATCCTGCAATAACATTTTTCCCCCATCCGATGCAGAGAGAGCCACTCTGTGGCCCTCTCTGTACTGGGCATCGATGGCTGCAATCGTTGGTGGGTGGGAGCCGACGTGGGAGGCGGGTGGGCGGCCATCGATGGACGACAGAAGAGTGAGGGGGCGGGATCGTCGGGGCATGCACGGACGCGCGTGCACAGGGGTGGGCACATGCATGGGGAGAGTGGGAACCACTACACTACAGAAAAATGTGGATCAATAAGTGGGAGAAAGGGGGGGGGAAGCAACACAAAATGATCTAAGGGATCTGGGAGGGGATGGGGGTTGGTCTATGGGGGGGGGAGCTACACTACAGGAATTTTTTTTTTTTTTTAATTCTAAACTGGGTACTGGCAGACAGCAAGATGGCTCCCAGTAAGGTAGAGGGGGAGGGTTAGAGAGCTGTTTGGGGGGGGGGATCAGGGAGGTTGGGGGCTAAGGGGGGGATCCTACACAGCAGCATATTTAAATATGCTATAAAAAATAAAAAATGAAATATACCTTTTATTTTAGTACTGGCAGACTTTCTGCCAGTACTTAAGATGGCGGGGACAATTGTGGGATGGGGGAGGGAAGAGAGCTATTTGGGAGAGATCAGGGGGTGTGATGTGTCAGGTGGGAGGCTGATCTCTACGCTAAAGCTAAACCCTGCAAGCTCCCTACAAGCTACCGAATTAACCCCTGCACTGCTGGGCATAATACATGTGTGGTGCGCAGCGGCATTTAGCTGCCTTATAATTACAAAAAAGCAACGCCAAAGCCATATATGTCTGCTATTTCTGAACAAAGGGGTTCCCAGAGAAGCATTTACAATCATTAATGCCATAATTGCAAAAGTTGTTTGTAAATAATTTCAGTGAGCAACCTAAAATTGGTAAAAAATGTATGTTTTTTTTTTTATTTGATCGCATTTAGCACTGAAATGGTAGCATGAAATTTACCAAGATGGGCCTAGATCAATACTTGGGGTTGTCTACTTCACTACACTATAATTAACCCTAGAAGCTCCCTACATGCTCTCTAATTAACCCCTTCACTGCTGGGTATAATACACGTGTGATGCGCAGTGGCATTTAGCGGCCTTCTAATTACCAAAAAGCAATGCCAAAGCCATATATGTCTGCTATTTCTGAACAAAGGGGATCCCAGAGAAGCATTTACAACCATTTATGCCATAATTGCACAAGTTGTTTGTAAATAATTGCAGTGAGAAACCTAAAGTTTGTGAAAAAATTTGTGAAAAAGTGAACAATTTTTTTTATTTGATCACATTTGGCGGTGAAATGGTGGCATGAAATATACCAAAATGGGCCTAGATCAATACTTTGGGTTGTCTTCTAAAAAAAAGCATATACATGTCAAGGGATATTCAGGGATTCCTGAAAGATATCAGTGTCCCAATGTAACTAGCGCTAATTTTGAAAAAAAGTGGTTTGGAAATAGCAAAGTGCTACTTGTATTATTGCCCTTGTATAACTTGCAAAAAAAGCAAACATGTAAACATTGGGTATTTCTAAACTCAGGACACAATTTATAAACTATTTAGCATGGGTGTTTTTTGGTGGTTGTAGATGTGTAACAGATTTTGGGGGTCAAAGTTAGAAAAAGTGTGTTTTTTTATTATTTCCTCATATTTTATAAAAAATGTTATAGTAAATTATAAGATATTATGAAAATAATGGTATCTTTAGAAAGTCCATTTAATGGCGAGAAAAACGGTATATAATATGTGTGGGTACAGTAAATGAGAAAGAGGAAAATTACAGCTAAACACAAACACCGCAGAAATGTAAAAATAGCCTTGGTCCTTCAGGGAAAGAAACTGAAAAATTGACTTGTCCTTAAGGGGTTAAAAAGGTACAGTCAACTCCAAATTTGTTATTGTTTAAAAAGATAGATAATCCCTTTATTACCCAATCCCCAGTTTTGCACAGCCAACATGGTTATATTAAAATACTTTTTACCTCTGTTATTACCTTATATCTAAGCCTCTTCTGACAGCCCCCTGATCATATGACTTTTTATTCATTAGCTATTGACTTTTAGCTAATTAGTGCTGTGTTGTGCACAACTTCATGGGCATGAGCACGATGTTATCTAGTATGGCCCACATGAACTAGCAGTGTCCTGCTGTGAAAGGCAAATGAAAAAGCATGTGATAAGAGGCTGTCTGTAGTGGTTTAGAAACAGACATTCATTTAGAAGCTTAAATGTTATAAAGTATAATATAACAATGTGGGTTGTACAAAGCTGGGGAAAGGGTAGTAAAGGCATTATCTATCTTTTAAAACAATAACAATTTGGGTGTTGACTGTTTCTTTAAAGCTTCATCCATAAAGCATGTGACCAGATGCCTATCAGAAGAGCTTCCTGTAGGTAAGCTAACACACAGAAACCATAATTCCATGAGATCTCTAAATGGGCCATTATCAGCTATAGGATTTGTTTTAGTTAATCGTATCCTGGATCTCCTCAAGAGGCGTATCTGTCTGAATAGAATCAGACAACGCATCAAACCAGTAGGCTGCCGAGCTGGTGACAGTGACAATACACACCGCAAGCTGCCATTGCAGACACTGGTGAACATACATCTTCTTTAGCAAGGCCTCCAATTTCTTATCCATAGGATCCTTAAAGGAGCAACTATCCTCAATGGGAATAGTGGTCCTCTTGGCTAAAGTAGAAATCGCTCCTTCCACTTTAGGAACCATCTGCCACAACTCTTTAATAGAGTCAGCTATTGGAAACGTTTTCTTGAAAATTAGAGACGGAGAAAAAGGAATTCCAGGTCTCTCCCACTCCTATGCAATAATCTCTGTAGCACAGTCTGGTACAGGGAAAACCTCCACCGCGGAGGGAACATCAAAATACTTGTTTAGTTTACTAGACTTGTTAAGATTGACTATGACAGTCGTGTCGTCATCCAAAGTAGCTAAAACCTCCTTAAGCAACAGACGGAGGTGTTCCAGCTCAAACCTGAAGGATACAACTTCAGCATCAGAAGAAGGAATTATATTGTCAGAGTCTGAGAATTCACCCTTAGACGCTACCAAAGTGTCTTCCTTCTCAGATTTTTGAGAAAGGGAGACTTGGCTAGCAAAAACCTAATCAGAAACCTTACTCTCTGATTCTTTAAACTTCCTCTTGCGCTTTCCCTGAAGTATGGGAAAAGCACACAGCGCCTCAGATACCGCAGAGGATACCTGGGTAGCAATGCCTTGCAAAGAAAATCCTACCGGATTGTGAGAGGAAACGCAGGGCGCTGCATGTGTAGAAAAAGATTGGGACGCTTGAGGGGAAAGTTGCGGCATATCTGGTACAGGAGACACCTAAACAGCATCTGCCTTAGCTAATGGTGGCTCATGATCAAAAAGTATATCCCATTAACAGAAAGTTCTCTCAAAGCAAGAAGAGCAAAATGGTACTGGTGGTTCCACCTGGGAATCAAAACAGTTTGCATGCAACAATCTGCAAAGCCTCTTGATCCATCTTGTAACAAAACAAAACCCCAAAAAAGAAACTAAAAAAAAAAAACTGCTTTTATTTTACCCTTAACCCCTTAGTGATCAGAGCACTTTTCCATTTGTTGACCGTTTGGGACCAAGGCTATTTTTACATTTCTGCGGTGTTTGTGTTTAGCTGTAATTTTCCTCTTACTCATTTACTGTACCCACACATATTATATACCGTTTGTCTCGCCATTAAATGGACTTTCTAAAGATACCATTATTTTCATCATATCTTATAATTTACTATTAAAAAATTATAAAATATGAGGAAAAAATGGAAAAAAAACAATTTTTTCAAACTTTGACCCCCAAAATCTGTTGCACATCTACAACCACCAAAAAACACCCATGCTAAATAGTTTCTAAATTTTGTCCTGAGTTTAGAAATACCCAATGTTTACATGTTCTTTGCTTTTTTTGCAAGTTATAGGGCACTAAATAAAAGTAGAACTTTGCTATTTCCAAACCACTTTTTTTCAAAATTAGCGCTAGTTACATTGGGACACTGATATCTGTCAGGAATCCCTGAATATCCTTTAACATGTATATATATATTTTTAGAAGACATCCCAAAGTATTGATCTAGGCCCATTTTGGTATATTTCATGCCACCATTTCACCGCCAAATGCGATCAAATAAAAAAAAATGTTCACTTTTTCACAAATTGTTTCACAAACTTTAGGTTTCTCACTGAAATTATTTACAAACAGCTTGTGCAATTATTGCACAAATGGTTTTAAATGCTTCTCTGGGATCCCCTTTGTTCAGAAATAGCAGACATATATGGCTTTTACGTTGCTTTTTGGTAATTAGAAGGCCGCTAAATGCCACTGCGCACCACACGTGTATTATGCGCAGCAGTGAAGGGGTTAATTAGGGAGCATGTAGGGAGCTTGTAGGGTTAATTTTAGCTTTAGTGTAGTAAACAACCCCAAGTATTGATCTAGGCCCATTTTGGTATATTTCATGCCACCATTTCACCGCCAAATGCGATCAAATAAAAAAAAAAGTTCACTTTTTCACAAATTTTTTCACAAACTTTAGGTTTCTCACTGAAATTATTTACAAACAGCTTGCGCAATTATTGCACAAATGGTTTTAAATGCTTCTCTGGGATCCCCTTTGTTCAGAAATAGCAGACATATATGGCTTTTACGTTGCTTTTTGGTAATTAGAAGGCCGCTAAATGCCACTGCGCACCACACGTGTATTATGCGCAGCAGTGAAGGGGTTAATTAGGGAGCATGTAGGGAGCTTGTAGGGTTAATTTTAGCTTTAGTGTAGTGTAGTAAACAACCCCAAGTATTGATCTAGGCCCATTTTGGTATATTTCATGCCACCATTTCACCGCCAAATGCGATCAAATTAAAAAAAACTTTAAATATTTAATAATTTTAGGTTTCTCACTGAAATTATTTACAAACAGCTTGTGCAATTATGGCACAAATTGTTGTAAATGCTTCTCTGGGATCCCCTTTGTTCAGAAATAGCAGACATATATGGCTTTGGCGTTGCTTTTTGGTAGTTAGAAGGTCGCTAAATGCCGCTGCGCATCACACGTATATTATGTCTAGCAGTGAAGGAGTTAATTAGGTAGCTTGTAGGGAGCTTGCAGGGTTAATTTTAGCTTTAGTGTAGAGATCAGCCTCCCACCTGACACATCCCACCCCCTGATCCCTCCCAAACAGCTCCCTTCCCTCCCCCACCCCACAATTGTCCCCGCCATCTTAAGTACTGGCAGAAAGTCTGCCAGTACTAAAATAAAAGTTTTTTGGGGTTTTTTAGTTTTTAAAAAAAAAAAAAAAATAATTCTTCTGCTGTGTAGGACCCCCCTTAGCCCCCAACCTCCCTGATCCCCCCCAAACAGCTCTTTAACCCCCCCCCCCCCCGCCTTTATTGGGCACCATATTGGGTACTGGCAGCTGTCTGCCAGTACCCAGTTTGAAAAATAATAATGTATTTTTTTATTTTATTAAATATTTTATTTATTTCTGTAGTGTAGCTGGCCCCCCCTTAACATCCAACCCCTCACCCTCTCCCAGATGCCTTGATTTTAAAATCCCACCCTCCCCAGTCCTCTCTCCCACCCTCCAGGTATACAGCATATTGATGCTGTTTTCATAGACCTCACGTGCGCGCGCGTGCACGGCTCTCGTGCACGTGCCCGTGCACGCACTAGATCCCTCCCCCCTCCTCCACCAATGACTGCCCACCCGCCTCCCTGGATGAGCTCCCACCCACCAACGATAACGGCCATCAATAGCCGATGCAGAGAGGGCCACAGAGTGGCTCTCTCTGCATCGGATGGCTAAAAACAGTTATTGCAGGATGCCTCAATATTGAGGCATCACTGCAATAACATGAAAGCAGCTGGAAGCTATCAGGATCGCTTCCACTGCTTTCAAAGACCAACGACATATGGGGTACGTCCTTGGTCATTAACTGCATTTTTTTGCAGGACGTATCCCATACGTCGTTGGTCGTTAAGGGGTTAAAAGCTAACTGGTAAAAATGATACTGTGCCTTTAAATATGTATTAACAAATGAAGCAGATATACTGCAAATTCCACAGGCAACCCTTTACACCTCAGTAGCTTTACTGAGGTGCCTTCCAGTCCTGCTGCCTGGGAACATTTCCACCACTCAACTGATCTGACTGAACTCCATCGTCTGAGGCCGTCTATAGCGTTAAAACCCAGAAGATGAATGCACTTCTACTTTCTGTTCAGAGAGAAACAAAAAGCGCTCCAAAAAACAGGCGCCTCTGAAAGGACTCGCCCCTGTTTTAATCTGGGGCCGTCCCGGCGGTCAGAAACAAAGTTCCGATGGAAATATGGCCTTACTAAAAGATCTGCAGTTTACCAGGATCTGTATACCAAAAACGGCCCACAAATCACGCAAAAGTCCTGTCCTGATCTCAACCGAGCTAACGACACAAACTAAGCCACCAATAACATTAAAGAAATGTCCCACAGTGTCTGCAAACTGCCAACTATCAATCTTTAATAGGATCAATAATAAAATGTCCCCTTAATGTGTAACTGGAGCTAGCTGCTCAAGTGCCAGATTTTCCTTACGTTTAAAGAAAAATCAAACATGGCATTTACCTGAAAATCAGTCTGTCCGGCAGCAGGACAGCTCACCTGGTTTGAGAGGGTGATGCTCCTCACATGGACCTGTGGAAAAGGAAAGCACCGAGTAAGCTTACTCAGGGCAGCAAAATTGATTGAGAAAGTGCAGTGAGGATTGTACCTCACAAGTTCTCAATTGCTTAAAAGCCACCACTGCCCTACTAAAGAGACTGACGTGGACCAGGCTAGACCCCAGAAAGATCAGAGCAAACCTACTCTGCTTTAAAATAATAAAATCTTGATTGTAGAACTTCTTAGACACCGAAAACTTCTCCACCTCCTTGCAACGCAGGCAAAGAGAATGACTAGGGTTTGTGGGAAGGGATACTTAACAGCTTTGCTGTGGCGCTCTTTGCCTCCTCCTGCTGGCCAGGAGTGATATTCTTAACAGTAAGTAAAGATGATCCGTGGACTCACCATGTTATTAGAAAGAAATGTAACAGAAGCAGCACAGGAAAACTACATGTGAATTATGCACTACAAAAAAAAGTATGAAATGATTTGCTTCTCTCATAACCACACAGGATAGCCATAAAACACATGAAACGATGATAAGAATGTTTTCAGAGGTTAAGGGAGATGGAAATTCAGAAAGGTAATCTTTAGATCCTGATTATGGGATACACAGGAAATTGCAGCAAATAACAGTACAATTAGGATGCATCTGGGGAAAATGTATGTAGGTTATACATCCAGAGTTAGAAAGTGTAAGAAATAAAAAATAAACCTGTTAAAACATTGCCAGCACTTACCTTTGATTGTTTCTTCAACAACTTCAACTACCCGATCTATTTGTTGCACCTATTAAGAAACAAACACATTTTTAGTATTAAAGCTACATTTGAAAAACATTTACAAGACAGTTTGCTGTTTAAATTCCTACCCATTAAAATCAGATGTGATAAAAAAAAAAAAAAAAAAATGTTTTCTAAAAGTATAACTACTTTGTAATTCCACTTAATTTCAAAGTTTCAGCCTATTCTATTTAACAGTATTCTGACTTAAAGGGACATAATACTGATATGCTAAATCACTTGAAACTGATGCAGTATAACTGTAAAAAGCTGACAGGAAAATATCACCTGAGCATCTCATCTCAGCAGACTAAGTTCTGTGTAAAAAGTTATACTCAACTGCTGCTCAGCTGCAGGTAAAAAAAAATAAAAAATGAAGAAATGAACAGCAGCCAATCAGCATCAACAGTGCTGAGGTCATGAACTGCTTTAGTGGGATCTCATGAGATTTCAGTTAACTCACATGAGATTTCATTGTAAACTTCCTTACACTGAATAGGGAAATAAGATGTGTGCACGAAAGCTCGCTCCTTCCGCTGTCCCAGGACAGGCATACTGATTTGCTGCTTAGAAGTCCTTTACAATGGGATGTGGCTACAAAGAAACTTTTGAGGTAAAATATCTTTCTTTTTTACATGGAGATGTTTAGGTGATATTTTCTAGTCAGCTTTTTACAGCTATGCTGCATCACTTTCAAGTGTTTAAACATTTGGGTATTATGTCCCTTTAACATCTACAAAATATATTGGAAAGCTTTTGTAAACCAATATCCCACATGATTAAGATTTCACTTCTTAAATGGACAGAGAAATGTCTATCATGCACATGAAAGAGCCATACATACACATACATATATAAATAATTTAAAGGAAGTACAATGAGGCATTAAAGTGAATGTAAATTTTGATGCTAAACTGCCCGGTTTTTAAAAATTCGATTAAAAACAGGGGCACTTTAATTCAACAAAATTTACATTTCACTCCTTGTGAAAAAATACATACATTTTAAAGTAAGTCCCCCGGTCGTCGCAAGCCATTTCTGACGTCAGAAATGATGGATAGGTCATCCTCCAATCACGGCCCCCCCCCCCCCCCCCCCCGGGGAATCAGTGTCTGATTCAACGCCGTGATTGGAGGAAGCCGGATTCCTCATTTTAGACCCAGGAAGAGGCTTTGCAACGAGTGGAGGAAGCAGGATCGGCTGTCAAGTTTAAAAGGTAAGTTTTTTTTCACAAAACAAGTGAAATGTAAATTTTGATGAATTAAAGTGCCCCTCTTTTTAATGGAATTTTTTAAAAACTGGGCACTTTGCATCAAAATTTACATTCACACATTATAAGCAATTTTAAAAGCAAGAATTATGCATATTAAATCTATAGAAAGCATGAAAAGGGCTAAAGGAATAATGTACTTAGGCAAGTAGCTGATAAGATTCCACTGTTTTACAAGCAACTGAAGAAAAAACCCTTATAAATAAGCTAAGATTGCTCTTTCACGCCTACCCTCTGAGAGGTTAAGTTCTCCTCCTACCACTTCTTTAAATGTATACTTAAATGATAAGTTACATTTCTTTCATGGTAGTGAGAGTCTACAAACCTTGACAAATGAGATTAAACTCCAGTCCACCAAGAGGCAGGCAAAATATACCCAAAATACCAAGAGCTTTTAATCCCTCTCACATGTTCACTTCAGTCTATGTATAGCCAAGAAAAAGGAGAATACAGAAAAGCAATTGTTTTGGATATTATCTCACAGCGCTCATACTGTTCCCAAAGAAGCTTTAAGATAACGGGGTACCTAGCTGCCCCTGATAATAATGTATAGTAGTAGTTGGATATCAAAAAGCGCCTAACTAAAGGATATGGGAAATGGGTCTAGAAGACAGATATTCCTAGCTGTCTATAAATGATGATTCCACATATATAAGTGACCAGTTCAAAGTTGTAATTCCACATATATAAGTGACCAGTGCAAAGTTGTTATATTAAACAAATTTTGCTAGTTTATTTGACAAATACAATGTAAAATTAAAATTTAAACAATATAGTTAAACATGGATCCATGTGTTAAAAAATATTTGATAGAAGTCTATTTATAAATAATCAATAATCGTATTAAAATCACAATAAGTTGACATAAATATTCTGATAAAATTACAGGAATTGAGTGTGTAATATCACCAACCGGTTAGAGTCGTGAGATTGATTAAAGAGTTCCTATTCTTTTATTTTGTCCTCTTCTTGGAGTGTGAAATAAGTGAAAGCGATGTGAAAAAGATGTGATGAAAAATATCTATCCAGATAATTGAAAAAACATAATTTATGTAAGAACTTACCTGATAAATTCATTTCTTTCATATTAGCAAGAGTCCATGAGCTAGTGACGTATGGGATATACATTCCTACCAGGAGGGGCAAAGTTTCCCAAACCTCAAAATGCCTATAAATACACCCCTCACCACACCCACAAATCAGTTTAACGAATAGCAAAGAAGTGGGGTGATAAGAAAAAAGTGCGAAAGCATAAAAAATAAGGAATTGGAATAATTGTGCTTTATACAAAAAAATCATAACCACCACAAAAAGGGTGGGCCTCATGGACTCTTGCTAATATGAAAAAAATGAATTTATCAGGTAAGTTCTTACATAAATTATGTTTTCTTTGATGTAATTAGCAAGAGTCCATGAGCTAGTGACGTATGGGATAATGACTACCCAAGATGTGGATCTTCCATGCAAGAGTCACTAGAGAGGGAGGGATAAAATAAAGACAGCCAATGCCGCTGAAAATAATCCACACCCAAAATAAAGTTTAAATCTTATAATGAAAAAAACTAAAATTATAAGCAGAAGAAACAAACAGCTGCCTGAAGTACTTTTCTACCAAAAACTGCTTCAGAAGAAGAAAACACATCAAAATGGTAGAATTTAGTAAAAGTATGCAAAGAAGACCAAGTTGCTGCTTTGCAAATCTGATCAACCGAAGCTTCATTCCTAAATGCCCAGGAAGTAGAAACTGACCTTGTAGAATGAGCTGTAACCCTTTGAGGCGGAGTTTTACCCGACTCGACATAAGCATGATGAATTAAAGATTTCAACCAAGATGCCAAAGAAATGGCAGAGGCCATCTGACCTTTCCTAGAACCGGAAAAGATAACAAATAGACTAGAAGTCTTTCGGAAATTCTTAGTAGCTTCAACATAATATTTCAAAGCTCTAACTACATCCAAAGAATGCAATGATTTCTCCTTAGAATTCTTAGGATTAGGACATAATGAAGGAACCACAATTTCTCTACTAATGTTGTTAGAATTCACAACCTTAGGTAAAAATTTAAAAGAAGTTCGCAACACCGCCTTATCCTGGTGAAAAATCAGAAAAGGAGACTCACAAGAAAGAGCAGATAATTCAGAAACTCTTCTGGCAGAAGAGATGGCCAAAAGGAACAAAACTTTCCAAGAAAGTAATTTAATGTCCAATGAATGCATAGGTTCAAACGGAGGAGCTTGAAGAGCCCCCAGAACCAAATTCAAACTCCAAGGAGGAGAAATTGACTTAATGACAGGTTTTATACGAACCAAAGCTTGTACAAAACAATGAATATCAGGAAAATTAGCAATCTTTCTGTGAAAAAGAACAGAAAGACCAGAGATTTGTCATTTCAAGGAACTTGCAGACAAACCTTTATCCAAACCATCCTGAAGAAACTGTAAAATTCTCGGAATTCTAAAAGAATGACAGGAAAAATAATGAGAAAGACACCAAGAAATATAAGTCTTCCAGACTCTATAATATATCTCTCTAGATACGGATTTACGAGCCTGTAACATAGTATTAATCACAGAGTCAGAGAAACCTCTTTGACTAAGAATCAAGCGTTCAATCTCCATACCTTTAAATTTAAGGATTTGAGATCCTGATGGAAAAAAGGACCTTGCGACAGAAGGTCTGGTCTTAACGGAAGAGTCCACGGTTGGCAAGAGGCCATCCGGACAAGATCCGCATACCAAAACCTGTGAGGCCATGCTGGAGCTACCAGCAGAACAAACGAGCATTCCTTCAGAATCTTGGAGATTACTCTTGGAAGAAGAACTAGAGGCGGAAAGATATAGGCAGGATGATACTTCCAAGGAAGTGACAATGCATCCACTGCTTCCGCTTGAGGATCCCTGGATCTGGACAGATACCTGGGAAGTTTCTTGTTTAGATGAGAGGCCATCAGATCTATTTCTGGAAGTCCCCACACATTTGAACAATCTGAAGAAATACCTCTGGGTGAAGAGACCATTCGCCCGGATGTAACGTTTGGCGACTGAGATAATCCGCTTCCCAATTGTCTATACCTGGGATATGAACCGCAGAAACTAGACAGGAGCTGGATTCCGCCCATACCAGAATTCGAGATACTTCTTTCATAGCCAGAGGACTGTGAGTCCCTCCTTGATGATTGATGTATGCCACAGTTGTGACATTGTCTGTCTGAAAACAAATGAACGATTCTCTCTTTAGAAGAGGCCATGACTGAAGAGCTCTGAAAATTGCACGGAGTTCCAAAATATTGATCGGTAATCTCACCTCCTGAGATTCCCAAACCCCTTGTGCTGTCAGAGACCCCCACACAGCTCCCCAACCTGTAAGACTTGCATCTGTTGAAATTACAGTCCAGGTCGGAAGAACAAAAGAAGCCCCCTGAACTAAACGATGGTGATCTGTCCACCACGTCAGAGAGTGTCGTACAATCGGTTTTAAAGATATTAATTGAGATATCCTTGTGTAATCCCTGCACCACTGGTTCAGCATACAGAGCTGAAGAGGTCGCATGTGAAAACGAGCAAAGGGGATCGCGTCCGATGCAGCAGTCATAAGACCTAGAATTTCCATGCATAAGGCTACCGAAGGGAATGATTGTGACTGAAGGTTTCGACAAGCTGATATCAATTTCAGACGTCTCTTGTCTGTCAAAGACAGAGTCATGGACACTGAATCTATCTGGAAACCTAAAAAGGTTACCTTTATCTGAGGAATCAATGAACTTTTTGGTAAATTGATCCTCCAACCATGATCTTGAAGAAACAACACAAGTCGATTCGTATGAGATTCTGCTAAATGTGAAGACTGAGCAAGTACCAAGATATCGTCCAAATAAGGAAATACCACAATACCCTGTTCTCTGATTACAGACAGAAGGGCACCGAGAACCTTTGTAAAAATTCTTGGAGCTGTTGCTAGGCCAAACGGTAGAGCCACAAACTGGTAATGCTTGTCTAGGAAAGAGAATCTCAGAAACTGATAGTGATTTGGATGAATCGGAATATGCAGATATGCATCCTGTAAATCTATTGTGGACATATAATGCCCTTGCTGAACAAAAGGCAAGATAGTCCTTACAATTACCATTTTGAATGTTGGTATCCTTACATAACGATTCAATATTTTTAGATCCAGAACTGGTCTGAAGGAATTCTCCTTCTTTGGTACAATGAAGAGATTTGAATAAAACCCCAGCCCCTGTTCCAGAACTGGAACTGGCATAATTACTCCAGCCAACTCTAGATCTGAAACACATTTCAGAAATGCTCGAGTCTTCGCTGGGTTTACTGGGACACGGGAAAGAAAAAATCTCTTTGCAGGAGGCCTTATCTTGAAGCCAATTCTGTACCCTTCTGAAACAATGTTCTGAATCCAAAGATTGTGAATGGAATTGATCCAAATTTCTTTGAAAAAACGTAATCTGCCCCCTACCAGCTGAGCTGGAATGAGGGCCGCACCTTCATGTGGACTTAGGAGCTGACTTTCGTTTTCTAAAAGGCTTGGATTTATTCCAAACTGGGGATGGTTTCCAAACTGATACCGCTCCTGTGGATGAAGGATCAGGCTTTTGTTCCTTATTGTGACGAAAGGAACGAAAACGATTATTAGACCTGAATTTACCTTTAGATTTTTTATCCTGTGGTAAAAAAGTTCCTTTCCCTCCAGTAACAGTTGAGATAATAGAATCCAACTGAGAACCAAATAATTTATTACCCTGGAAAGAAAGGGAAAGCAAAGTAGACTTAGAAGACATATCAGCATTCCAAGTTTTAAGCCATAAAGCTCTTCTAGCTAAAATAGCTAGAGACATATACCTGACATAAACTCTAATGATATCAAAGATGGCATCACAAATAAAATTATTAGCATGTTGAAGAAGATTAATAATGCTATGAGAATTATGATCTGTTACTTGTTGCGCTAAAGCTTCTAACCAAAAAGTTGAAGCTGCAGCAACATCCGCTAAAGATATAGCAGGTCTAAGAAGATTACCTGAACACAAGTAAGCTTTTCTTAGAAAGGATTCAATTTTCCTATCTAAAGGATCCTTAAAGGAAGTACCATCTGCCGTAGGAATAGTAGTACGCTTAGCAAGAGTAGAGACAGCCCCATCAACCTTAGGGATTTTGTCCCAAAACTCTAATCTGTCAGATGGCACAGGATATAATTGCTTAAAACGTTTAGAAAGAGTAAATTAATTACCCAAATTATTCCATTCCCTGGAAATTACTTCAGAAATAGCATCAGGGACAGGAAAAACTTCTGGAATAACTACAGGAGATTTAAAAACCTTATTTAAACGTTTATATTTAGTATCAAGAGGACCAGAATCCTCTATTTCTAATGCAATTAAGACTTCTTTAAGTAAAGAACGAATAAATTCCATTTTAAATAAATATGAAGATTTATCAGCATCAACCTCTGAGACAGAATCCTCTGAACCAGAAGAACCATTACCAGAATCAGAATGATGATGTTCATTTAAAAATTCATCTGAAAAATGAGAAGTTTAAAAAGACTTTTTACGTTTACTAGAAGGAGGAATAACAGACATAGCCTTCTTAATGGATTTAGAAACAAAATCTCTTATGTTATCAGGAACACTCTGAATATAAGATGTTGACGGAACAGCAACAGGTAATGTAACATTACTAAAGGAAATATTATCTGCATTAACAAGTTTGTCATGACATTCAGTACAAACAACAGCTGGAGGAACAGATACCACAAGTTTACAGCAGATACACTTAACCTTGGTAGATCCAGCACCAGGCAGCGATTTTCCAGAAGTATCTTCTGACTCAGTGTCAATGTGGGACATCTTGCAATATGTAATAGAAAAAACAACATATAAAGCAAAATTGATCAAATTCCTTAAATGACAGTTTCAGGAATGGGAAAAAATGCCAGTGAACAAGCTTCTAGCAACCAGAAGCAACAAATAATGAGACTTAAATAATGTGGAGACAATAGTGACGCCCATATTTTTTTAGCGCCAAAAAAGACGCCCACATTATTTGGCGCCAAAAATGACGCCACATCCGGAACGCCGACACTTTTGGCGCAAAAAAACATCAAAAAATGACGCAACTTCCGGCGACACGTATGACGCCGGAAACAGAAAAATTTTTGCACCAAAAAAGTCTGCGCCAAGAATGACGCAATAAAATGAAGCATTTTCAGCCCCCGCGAGCCTAACAGCCCACAGGGAAAAAGTCACATTTTAAGGTAAGAAAAAAATGATTGATTCAAATGCATTATCCCAAATATGAAACTGACTGTCTGAAATAAGGAACGTTGAACATCCTGAGTCAAGGCAAATAAATGTTTGAATACATATATTTAGAACTTTATAAAAAAGTGCCCAACCATAGCTTAGAGTGTCACAGAAAATAAGACTTACTTACCCCAGGACACTCATCTACATGTAGTAGAAAGCCAAACCAGTACTGAAACGAAAATCAGTAGAGGTAATGGTATATATAAGAGTATATCGTCGATCTGAAAAGGGAGGTAAGAGATGAATGTCTACGACCGATAACAGAGAACCTATGAAATAGACCCCGTAGAAGGAGATCATTGAATTCAAATAGGCAATACTCTCCTCACATCCCTCTGACATTCACTGCACGCTTAGAGGAAAACCGGGCTCCAACCTGCTGCGGAGCGCATATCAACGTAGAATCTAGCACAAACTTACTTCACCACCTCCATAGGAGGCAAAGTTTGTAAAAACTGATTTGTGGGTGTGGTGAGGGGTGTATTTATAGGCATTTTGAGGTTTGGGAAACTTTGCCCCTCCTGGTAGGAATGTATATCCCATACGTCACTAGCTCATGGATTCTTGCTAATTACATGAAAGAAATTAAAAAAAAAATATATATATATATATATATATATATATATATATATATATATATATATATATATATATAAAAAAAATATATATAAATTAGAGCACAAAGACACTTTTGGACATTAATTTTTATATATTTTTTATATATATATATATTTTTTTTTTAATTATCTGGATAGATATTTTTCCTCACATCTTTTTCACATCGCTTTCACTTATTTCACACTCCAAGAAGAGGACAAAATAAAAGACTAGGAACTTTTTAATCAATCTCACGACTCTAACCGGTTGGTGATATTACACACTCAATTCCTGTAATTTAATCAGAATATTTATGTCAACTTATTGTGATTTTAATACGATTATTGATTGTTATTTATAAATAGACTTCTATCAAATGTTTTTAACACATGGATCCATGTTTAACTATATTGTTTAAATTTTAATTTTACATTGTATTTGTCAAATAAACTAGCAAAATTTGTTTAATATAACAACTTTGCACTGGTCACTTATATATGTGGAATTACAACTTTGAACTAACAACTTTGCACTGGTCACTTTTAAATGTGGAATAATCATTTATAGACAGCAAGGAATATCTGTCTTCTAGACCCATTTCCCAAAGCAGAAAAGCAGGAAGAGATAGATAAAAGCAAGGTAAATTAGGTGAATAGCTAGAACTGTAGCATTGAAAAAAAAGAAAAAAAAAAGTAGGTCTTGTGGACTCTCACCACCATGACAAAAAGTAATTTATCAGCTAAGCTAATAGTTTTCTTTCATTCATAAGAAAGCCCTGACATATGAGATTTAATATCTAAGCTGGGGGAGGCCATGATACCAGAAAACAAGCAGGACAAAGACAGGCAAGCACATCATTGACCACTTTGGCCTGGAGACCTTTCCTGCCAAAGGCAGCCTCCTAAGAGGCACAAACCTCAAAATTATCTAAAAAGTTTGAAGAGAAGTCAAAGTTGCAGTTCTGCAAATATGTTCAAGAAAAGCCTCATTCTTAAACACTGAAAAAGTACACACAAAATGAGCAGTAATACAAGGGGGAGGAGATTTTCCCACCAAGGTAATTGCAGTTGCCTTACAACTTTTACGCTGACCTAAGAAGGCTGAAGATCGTCTGACATTATTAGAGATTTAAAGTTTAATATCCAAGGAACTAAGGACATCCAGATTATGTAGAAGTCTTTCCTTAGCATTTTTTGAACCAGGACACAAAGAAGGGAAAACAATCTCCAGAATTAATAATTTGGGAGGAAACTACTTTTGGTAAAAATAATATTGAGTCCTGATCACTGCCTTACCTTGGTGAAAAACAAGATAAGGGGCCTCACAAAATAATTCTGAAACTCTTCTACATGAAGAAATAGCCAGAAGAAACAAAGAACTTCATGACAAAAGTTGAAAAACCAGATGCATGTATTGGTTCGCTGGGATTAACCTGCAAAACAATGAAAACCAAACAGATTCCAGGGAGGTGATACCGTCCTAATCACTAGCCGAGTCCTAACAAGAGCTTGAAGAAAAGATTGACCATCTGACAATTTCACAAGTTTCTTGCAATACAACACAAAAAGAGCAGAAATCTGGCCTTTCAAAAGAACTGACTGACAAACCTTAGTCTAATCCATCATGTAACAATTCTTAAAGAATCCCAACGAAAACCGTTTTTATCCCACCAGGAAAAAAAATAAAAATAAACTTTCCTCACCTTGAATACATTGTTTTTCTGGTTACAGGTTTCCTAGCATGAATAAGGATGTTGAGAACAGAATCAGAGAAAACTCTGACGCTGAACTAGGGATTCAATCTCGACACCATTAAATTTAGAGGTTTTAGATCCAGATACAGGAAAGGACCTTTATAAGAGAAGATTGTTCCACAATGGTAGAGTCCAGTGAGGAGAGCTGGACATCTTTGTCCCAGTTCTCTACACCCGGGATATGGATAGCTGATAGGTGGCAAGAGTGAATCTCTGCCCAGCGAATTATCTTTGAGACTTCTAACATCGCTAGGGAACTCCTTGTTCCCCCTTGATGGTTGATGTAAGCCACAGTTGTGATGTTGTCCGAATGAAATCTGATGAACCTCAGAGTTGCTAACTGAGGCCAAGCCTGAAGAGCATTGAATATCGCTCTCAGTTCTAGAATATTTATTGGAAGGAGTGACTCCTCCTGAGTCCACGATCCCTGAGCCTTCAGGGAGTTCCAGACTGCACCCCAACCTAAAGGCTAGCATCTGTCGTTACAATTGTCCAATCTGGCCTGCGAAAGGTCATACCTTTGGACAGATGGACCCAAGATAGCCACCAGAGAAGAGAATCCATGGTCTCTTGATCCAGATTTAGTAGAGGGGACAAATCTGTGTAATCCCCATTCCACTGACTTAGCATGTAGAGTTGCAGCAGTCTGAGATGTAGGCGTGCAAACGGCACTATGTCCATTGCCGCTACCATTAAGCCGATTACTTCCATGCACTGAGCCACCGAAGGGCGAGGAATGGAATAAAGAACACGGCAGGAATTTAGAAGTTATGATAACCTGGACTCCGTCAGGTAAATATTCATTTCTACCGAATCTATCAGTCCCTAGGAAGGAAACTCTTGTGAGGGGGGATAGAGAACTTTTCCTTGTTCACTTTCCACCCATGCGACCTCAGAAATGCCAACACTATGTCCGTATGAGACTCGGCAATTTGGAAGTTAAACGCCTGAATCAGGATGTCGTCTAAATAAGGGGCCACTGCTATGCCCCGCGGCCTTGGGACCGCCAGAAGCGACCCCAGAACCTTCGTAAAAATTCTTGGGGCTGTAGCTAACCCAAAGGGAAGAGCTACAAACTGGTAATGCCTGTCTAGGAAGGCAAACCTGCGAAACCGATGATGATCTTTGTGTATCGGAATGTGAAGATAAGCATCCTTTAAATCCACTGTAGTCATGTATTGACCCTCCTGGATCATAGGTAGGATGGTACGAATAGTCTCCATCTTGAATGATGGAACTCTGAGGAATTTGTTTAAGATCTTTAGATCCAAGATTGGTCTGAAGGTTCCCTCTTTTTTGGGAACCACAAACAGATTTGAGTAAAATCCCTGTGCTGTTCCTCCTTTGGAACTGGATGGTTCACTCCCATAACTAGGAGGTCTTGTACACAGTGTAAGAATGCCTCTCTCTTTATCTGGTTTGCAGATAATTGTGAAAGGTGAAATCTCCCTTTTGGGGGGGAAGCCTTGAAGTCCAGAAGATATCCCTGGGATATAAAGTCCAACGCCCAGGGATCCTGGACATCTCTTGCCCACGCCTGGGCGAAGAGCAAAAGTCTGCCCCATACTAGATCCGTTACCGGATAGGGAGCCGTTCCTTCATGCTGTCTTAGAGGCAGCAGCAGGCTTTTTGGCCTGCTTACCTTTGTTCCAGGTCTGGTTAGGTCTCCAGACCGTCTTGGACTGAGCAAAAGTTCCCTCTTGTTTTGCATTAGAGGAAGTTGATGCCGCACCTGCCTTGAAGTTTCGAAAGGCACGAAAATTAGACTGTTTGGCCCTTGATTTGGACTTATCCTGAGGAAGGGCATGACCTTTTCCTCCAGTGAAATCAGCAATAATCTCCTTCAACCAGGCCCGAATAGGGTCTGCCCCTTGAAGGGAATGTTAAGCAGCTTAGACTTTGAAGTAACGTCAGCTGACCATGATTTAAGCCATAGCGCTCTGCACGCCTGGATAGCAAAACCAGAATTCTTAGCCGTTAGTTTAGTCAAATGAACAATGGCATCAGAAACAAAAGAATTGGCTAGCTTAAGTGCTCTAAGCTTGTCAAGTATGTCATCCAATGGAGTCGCTACCTGTAAAGCCTCTTCCAGAGACTCAAACCAGAACGCCGCAGCAGCCGTGACAGGAGCAATGCATGCAAGGGGCTGTAGGATAAAACCTTAATGAATAAACATTTTCTTAAGGTAACCCTCTAACTTTTTATCCATTGGATCTAAGAAAGCACAACTGTCCTCGACAGGGAAAGTAGTACGCTTTGCTAGAGTAGAAACTGCTCCCTCCACCTTAGGAACTGTCTGCCATAAGTCCCGTGTGGTGGCGTCTATTGGAAACATTTTTCTAAAAATAGGAGGGGGAGAGAACGGCACACCTGGTCTATCCCATTCCTTAGAAATAATTTCTGTAAACCTTTTAGGTATTGGAAAAACATCAGTGCACACCGGCACTGCATAGTATTTATCCAGTCTACACAATTTCTCTGGCACTGCAATTGAATCACAGTCATTCAGAGCAGCTAAAACCTCCCTGAGTAACACGCGGAGGTGTTCAAGCTTAAATTTAAATGTAGAGATATCAGAATCAGGTTACATCATCTTCCCCGAGTCAGAAACATCACCCACAGAAAGAAGCTCTCCTTCAGCTTCTGCATATTGTGAGGCAGTATCAGACAGAGCTCTTAAAGGGTCAGTATGCTCTGTATTTTGTCTAACTCCAGAGCTATCTCGCTTTCCTCTAAATTCAGGTAGTCTGGCTAATACCGCTGACAGTGTATTATCCATGACTGCCGCCATGTCTTGTAAAGTAAACGCTATGGGCGCCCTAGATGTACTTGGCGCCATTTGAGCGTGAGTCCCTTGAGCGGGAGTCAAAGGATCTGACACGTGGGGAGAGTTAGTTGGCATAAATTCCCCCTCGTCAGATTCCTCTGGTGATAAATTTTTTAAAGACAGAATATGATCTTTATTGCATAAAGTGAAATCAGTACATTTGGTACACATTCTAAGAGGGGGTTCCACCATGGCTTTTAAACATAATAAATAAGGAGTTTCCTCTATGTCATTGTTTGTACAAACTAGCAATGAGACTAGCAAGCTTGGAAAACACTTTAAATCAAGTTAATAAGCAAATATAAGAAACGGTACTGTGCCTTTAAGAGAAACAAATTGTCAGAATTTGAAAAACAGTGAAAAAAGGCAGTAAATCAAACGAAATTTTTACAGTGTGTATAATAAGCTAACAGAGCATTGCACCCACTTGCAAATGGATGATTAACCCCTTAGATAAAAAAAACGGATCAAAAAAACGATATAGACTTTTTTAACAGTCACACCAAACTGCCACAGCCTTGCTGTGGGCCTACCTTCCCCAACAAACGATTTTGAAAAGCCTAAGAGCACTTAAGAGATGTCCTATAGCATTCAGGGGACTCCTGGAGCAAGCTGGATGTCTCAGTCTGTAAAAGTTACTGCGCAAAAAAGCGCTAAATTAGGCCACTCCCACTCATAGTAACACAGTGGAAAGCCTCCGGAAACTGTTTCTAGGCAAATTTAAGCCAGCCATGTGGAAAAAACTAGGCCCCAATAAAGTTTTATCACCAAAGTATATATAAAAACGTTTAAACATGCCAGCAAACGTTTTATATTGTAAATATAAAAGAGTATTACCTCAGAAAGTAAGCATGATACCAGTCGCTATTAAATCACTGTATTCAGGCTTAACTTACATAAACGTGGTATCAGCAGCATTTTCTAGCATTCACATCTTCTAGAAAAAACTTAACTGCACATACCTCATAGCAGGATAACCTGCACACCATTCCCCCGCTGAAGTTATCTCTCTCTTCTCTCAGTCATGTGTGAGAACAGCAATGGATCTTAGTTACAACCTGCTAAGAGCATAGAAATCACAGGCAGATTCTTCTATTTTTCTGCCTGGAACAAAATAGTACAACTCCGGTACCATTTAAAAATAATAAACTTTTGATTGAAGCAAAATAACAGCTACATTTCACCACTTCTCTCTTACTACCTCCATGCTTGTTGAGAGTTGCAAGAGAATCACTGGATATGGCAGTTAGGGGAGGAGCTATATAGACAGCTCTGCTGTGGGTGTCCTCTTGCAACTTCCTGTTGGGAATGAGAATATCCCACAAGTAATGGATGATCTGTGGACTGGATACACCTTACAAGAGAAATCTTGATGGATATAAAATCTATCAGAGTTCCCAAGAACGGAACCTTTGTCTGTGGAATTAGTGAACTTTTTTCTAGATTCACCTTCCATCCGTGAGTTCTCAGAAAGGACAACACTGTGTCTGTATGAGATTTTGTCAGATGATAAGTCGACGCCTGGATCAGAATATCGTCCAGATAAGGCGCTACTGCAATGCCTGAGAACCGCCGGAAGGGACCCTAGAACCTTTGTGAAGATCCTGGGTGCTGTGGCCAACCCGAAGGAAAGAGCCACAAACTGAAAATGTTTGTCCAGGAAGGCAAACCTTAGGTACTGATGATGATCCTTGTGGATAGGAATATGAAGGTATGCATCCTTCAAGTTCACGGTAGTCATATATTGACCCTCGAGGATCATTGGTAAAATCGTTCTAATAGTCTGCATCTTGAAAGATGGGACTCTGAGAAACTTGTTTAGACTCTTGAGATCTAAAATGGGTCTGAACGTTCCCTCTTTTTTGGGAACCACGAAGAGACAATTGTGAAAGAAGAAATCTCCCCCTTGGGAGAAATTTTTTGAATCCCAGTTGATAACCGTGGGTCACAATTTCCAGTGCCCAGGGGTCCTGAACATCTCTTGCCCAAGCCTGGGCAAAGAGAGAAAGTCTGCCACCTACTAGATCCGGTTCCGGACCGGGGGCCGCCCCTTCATGCAGTCTACCCTTGTTCCAAGCCTGGTTGGGTCTCCAGACGGACTTGGCCTGTGCAAAATTCCCTTCCTGTTTCGTGGAAGAAGAGGAAGAAGAGGTTACTCCTTTAAAGTTCAGAAAGGAACGGAAATTATTTTGTTTACCCCTCAATTTAGCAGTCTTATCTTGAGGTAGGAGATGACCCTTACCTCCAGTTATGTCAGAAATGATTTCCTTCAAATCAGGCCCGAATAGGGTTTTACCCTTGAAAGCAATAGCCAAAAGCTTTGACTTAGATGACACATCAGCAGACCAAGATTTTAACCATAACGTTCTAGGCGCTAAAATGGCAAATCCGGCATTCTTAGCCACCAACTTAGCAATTTGAAAGGCGGCATCTGTGATAAAAGAATTAGCCAGCTTGAGAGCCTTAATTCTATCTAAAATATCCTTCAAAGGAGTCTCAGTCTTAAGAGACTCTTCTAAGGCATCAAACCAGAAAGCCGCTGCAGTAGTAACTGGTACAATGCAGGTTGTCGGTTGTAAAAGGAAACCCTGATGAATAAATAACTTTTTTTAGAAGACCCTCCAATTTCTTATCCATAGGGTCTTTGAAAGCACAGCTGTCCTCAATTGGAATAGTTGAACGGTTAGCCAGGGTAGATATAGCTCCCTCCACCTTAGGGACTGTCTGCCAAGAGTCCCGAACAGTGTCAGATATGGGATACATTTTCTTAAAATTAGGAGAAGGTGAGAACGGTATACCCAGTCTGTCCCATTCTCTCTTGATAATCTCCGAAATTCTCTTAGGAACCGGAAAAACATCAGTGTAAGCAGGTACCTCTAAGTATTTGTCCATCTTACACAATTTCTCTGGTGGTACAACAATAGAATCACAGTCATCCAGAGTCGCTAAAACCTCACGAAGCAACAGGCGGAGGTGTTCCAGCTTAAATCTAAAGGACATGACGTCCGAGTCCATCTGAGGTAACACACTTCCCGATTCGGAAAGTTCTCCCTCAGACAGAAGTTCCCTGACCACCAAATCAGATCCCTGTGAGGGTACATCGGAAATTGCCAACAAAGCATCAGAGGACTCAGTATTCACATTGATTCCTGTCCTATTGCGTTTGCCCTGTAACACTGGCAACTTAGATAATACCTCTGTAAGGGTAGTTGACATAACTGCAGCCATATCCTACAGAGTAAATGAATTAGACGCGGTTGAGGAACCCGGCGTCGCTTGGGTGGGCGTTAAAGGTTATGACACTTGGGGAGAATTTGGCGGCATATCCTGATTCTCCTCAGACTGAGAATCATCCTTAGGCACACTTTCTTTACCTAAAATATGCTTTTTACATTGTAAGGCCCTTTCTGTACAAGAGGGACACAAAGTAAGAGGGGGTTCCACAATGGCATCTAAACACATAGAACAAGGAGTTTCCTCAAGTTCAGACATGTTAAACAGACTAGTAATAGCAACAATAGTCGTTCTTAACCTTATTTGTTGATCTCTGAAGTCAAAAAACAAACTCCAAAAAAAAAAATTTTTAAGAAAAGTGTACTGCGCCTTTAAATAATAAAAGCGCATCAATTTTTCTGATCTCACAAAAAAAGATTTTTGCAGCAATAAAAAATATCCTAATAAGCTCAAATTAGCTAAATATTATTGCACGATTTGTTAGAATATGCTAAGTAACATTTTATAGTACCTTTATTGTATATAATACATTTTTAAACAATATCAGCACCTGCACTTTGCCAGAGCTCTGCTGTTGCGCCTACCTGCCCCCAGGGTACTCAATTCTGTGAAAATGATGATCCGTTGATTGCAAATTTAACCTGGGCCCCACCGGAGCTAGGAATTTGCTGCCTTATACTGAATAAAAACTGCGCGTCTGAGCGCGCAAATTAGGCCCCACCCACCATGGGCGTCACATTAGCCGTCCCAACAACCGCAAGGGAAGAAAAATCAGTGAAAGCCATGTTGTCCCCAAATCATGAGTATAATAAAAATGAATGCAACAAACAGCCATCTTTCTCAGGCCAATAACAAATAATAGTCTCACAACCGCATCTCCCAGTGTCTAGCCCATATTGACTCACATATCACAGTATAGTATCAATATAAAATAAGGTAATTCCAGTTCCACCATAAAACATATAGTGCCTACCGATTACCCCATCCCCGGCAGGGAATAATGTCAGCATGTTCTGATATAACATGTCTCCCCAGAAGTAAAGGACTGAACATACCTCAATGCTGCTTGTAGCATGACACCGTTCTCCACACTGAAGATTTTTCTTACACTACCTTCAGAAGCTCTGTGGGAACCAAAATGGATCTTAGATAACGTTTGCTAAGATCATCAACATCAGGGCAGAAAAAATTAATGTCTCCATTCCTCTTGGGAATCCAGACTGACAATTTCTCCCTGAGGAAAATAGTACTCACTGGGACCATTTTAAAATAAAAAAACTTCTTGATTGAAGACTCTAAACTAACAGCTCACTTTACCTCTTCATATTACTATACAGGCAAAGAGAATGACTGGAGGTGGAGGGGTGCTCTTTGCCACTTCCTGTTAGCAGGAGGATAAATCCCACAAATAAGGATGAAATCAGTTGACTCGTCATATCTTGTAAAAGAAAAGTAGGAGAAACATCAGGGTATAAAAGGTGCCAGAAGAAATAATATAAAAACGGGGGCCGCCATCGGAAAATTAAATTACGGGCGGGGTCGTGGACTCTCCCCCTGCCAGGAAGGAAAAGAATTTATCTGGTAAGTATAAATTATGTTTTCCTTTTATACAGCAGGGAGAGTCCACGACTTCATTCTTTACTGTTGGAAAAACTATACCCAATCTCCAGAGGACACGGAATGAATAACGGGAGGGGACAGAAAAAAAAAGAGGCGGACCCTATACTGAGGGCACCATAGCCTGCAAAACCTCTCTCCCGAATGCTGCTTCAGCCGAAGCAAACACACCAAACTTGTAAAATTTAGAAAAAGTGTGTAAGGAGGACCAGGTAGCCTTACAAATCTGATCCATTGAGGCTTCGTTCTTAAAAGCCCAAGCGGAAGCCACTGCTCTAGTGGAAGGAGCCATTATTCTCTCAGGAGGCTGTCCTCTCACTGTCTCATAAGCTAAGAGGATGACACTCCTCAACCAGAAAGATAGAGAAGTCATAGTAGCCTTCTGCCTATTACGCTTCACCGCATAGATGACAAAGAGGAAGATTGTCTGAATTCCTTAGAAGCCTGAAGATAGAACTGCAAGGCAAAAACCACATCTAAATTGTGAAGCAAACGTTCCTTCGCTGAAGGAGGATTAGGACACAAGGCAGGATTGTGTTCGACAACACCTTAGGGAGAAACCATAGTTTAGTGCGTAAAACCGCCTTAGCATGAAAAACCAGATAAGGGGGATCACATTGCAAAGCAGAAATCTCAAAAACTACGCGCAGAGGCAATAGTCAACAAAAAAGAACCTTCCAAGATAACAATTTAATATCTACAGTATGCATAGACTCAAACAGAGCCAGCTGCAAAACACTAAGAACAAGATTGAGGCTCCAAGGCGGAGCCCCAGATCTAAACACTGGTCTGATCCTAGCCAGAGCCTTAAAGGACTGCACATCAGGAAGTTCAGCCAATCCTGTGCAGTAACACCGACAGGGCCGATATCTGTCCCTTCAGGGAACTAGCAGATAAACCCTTCTGCAGTCCATCCTGGAGGAAAGCTAAAATTCTGGCAACCTTAACCTTATGCCAGTAAAAACCACGCTCTTCACACCGGTACAAATAAGTCCTCCTCACTTTATGGTAGCTATGACGAGTAACTGGTTTACAAGCTTGAACCAGAGTGTCGATAACACTCTCAGAAAACCCTCTCTTGGCTAAGACTAAGCCTGAGGATCCCTCGACCAGTATCTGGGTAGCTTGGTATTGAGGCAGGATGCATTGAGATCTATCTCCGGCGTCCCACACTCGCTGCATATCTCTGCAAACACCTCAAGGTGAAGAGACCATTCCCCTGAGTTAAAGGATTGCCTGCTGAGGAAGTCCGCTTCCCAGTTGTCTACACCCGGAATGTAGATCGCTGGCAGCGTACATTTGTGAGTCTCCACCCACTCTAGTATCTGAGATACTTCTCTCATCGCCAAGGAACTTCTTCTTTCCCCCCCCCCCCCACCTGATGGTTTATATAGGCAACCGAGGTTATACTGTCTGATTGGAATCTGATAAAATGGGACGCATCCAGAAGGGGCCAAGCCTTCAAGGCATTAAAGATTGATTGGAGTTCCAAAATATTGATCAGAAGGAAGGACGACTCCTGAGTCCACAGACCTTTTGCCTTTTTGGCACCCCAAACTGTTCCCCAGCCGGAAAGGCTTGCATCTGTAGTCACAATCTCCCAGGACGGTCTCAAACAGCACGTGCCTTGGTACAGATGATCTGGACAGAGCCACCAGGAGAGTGAGTCTCTCGACAGGCTGTCAAGCACGATCTGTTGAGACTGATCTGAATGGTCACCGTTAGAAAAGGGACTCCGAATGTTCTTCCGCTAGATGAAAAGATTGTGCCTATACCAAGATATCATCCAGGTAAGGCGCTTCTGCAATACCTTGTGTTCTGGCAACAGCTAGAAGAGCCCCCAGAACCTTTGTAAATATTCTTGGAGCAGTAGCTAGGCCAAATGGAAGAGCTATGAACTGGAAGTGCTGGTCCAGAGAGGCAAACCTCAGGAACTGAAAAATGTTCCCTGTGAATCGGGAAGTGAAGGTATCCATCCTTCAGGTCTATTGTGGTCATAAATTTCCCTTCCTGAACCAAAGGAAAGATAGACCGAATTGTCTCCATCTTGAAAGAGGGAACACTCAAACTTGTTTAGGCACTTTAGGTCCAGTATTGGAAGAAAAGATCCCTCCTTCTTTGGAACCACGAAAAGGTTTGCACAAAACACCAAACCTCTTTCTGCTGTAGGTACCAGGACAATTACTCCTAGAGAGGAAAGATCCCGTACGTAACCTAAGAAGGCAGCCCTCTTTTCTGGTCTTGTAGACAGACTGGAGAGTAGGAACCTGCCCCTGGGTGGATGTGACTTGAATCCTATTCTGTATCCTTGAGATACAACCTCCAGGACCCAAGGGTCCTTTACATCCTGGAACCAAGCATCTGAAAATAAGACAGTCTGTCCCCTACTCGATCCGATGCTGGATCGGGGGATGCCCCTTCATGCCGATTTGTTCTTGGTGGGCTTCTTAGTCTGGTTGCACTTATTCCAGGAGTGTGCCAGCTTCCAAGTATTCTTGAGCTGCTCAGTTTCCGTCACTTAGGCCTATTCTTCAGACCTGGACCGAATAAAATCTTACCCTTAAAGTGAAGAGAAAGGAGTCTGGATTTAGAAATCTCATCCGCAGACAAAGACTTCAACCATAGAGCCCGGCAGGCTACAACTGCAAAGCCAGCAGCCTTTGCATGCATGCAAATCTGCATATTTGCGACACAGATGAAGAGTTAGCAATTCTAAGTGCTTTAATTCTCTCCTGAATATCCTCGTGTGGAGTTTCCACCTCAATGAGTTCTGAAAGAGTGTCGCACTAGTAGGTAGCTGCTCCAGCAACCGCAGCTACAGCTGCCGCCGGGTGAAATAAAAACCCTGTATGAAGAAACATCTTCAGAAAAGTTTCCATTTTCTTATCCATAAGCTCTCTAAAAGAAGAACTACCCTCTAGAGGGATAGTAGTATGCTTAGCCAGCCTAGAGATAGCGGCATCAACCTTCGGGATGGAGTCCCAAAATTCTAATTGAGAGTCAGGGACCAGGAATAATTTTTTAAAAGTAGACAAGGGTGAAAAAGAAGTTCCTACTCTTTCCCATTTGTTAATAATGTTCGTCATCTTTACTGGCACAGGTAAGGCCTGAGGTACCTTCCTATCTTTATAAACCCGGTTTAATTTAGGGATCTTAGGCTCCTCAGGGAGTGCAGCATCTGGAACCTCTAGTGTAGACAGAACCTCCTTTAATAAAAAACGCAGATGCTCAATTTTAAATCTAAAAGAAGGGTTCCTCCACTGAAGAAGGTTTAGAAACTGAAGTCTCCGACTCAGAAAGTTCCCCCTCTGAAGCTACAGAGGTTAACTCATCCTCGGATAGCTGGGATATAGTAGCAAAAGCCGACAAATATTTAGATGACACTAGGTCAAAAGAACTATGTTTAACCTTTCTCTTGCATTTTTTAGAGCGAGGTAAGGCTCTCAAGGCCAAAGACACCGCCGATTTTAACAGTGCGGAAAAGTCCGCTGGAAAAAGTCCCCTTCCAGATAGAGGATTAGTTGAGTCGCGGTGAACTGCATGTGGAGCGGGTAATGTAGAAAGGGTAGTAATTTCTCAGGACCCAGATTCCTGAGAAGTAGACGGCTCAGAAGGGCTAATAGCGCTATCCGTAATAGCAGGCTTGTCTCCCTTCTTAGGCTTTAGAACAGTGTTTATGCAAATGGAACAAAATTGAGCAGACGGGCAAACAGCCTCCTCTTAATATAAACAGGAATTATTAATCAATACAGAAGGAGCGGAACCTTCTAATGCAGTATTAGAGTCTTCCATAGCTTTGTATATACCCACAGAAGGACAAGCAAAAAGAAACGCTTTTATTTATTTTTTAAAAGGCATCTTAGGGGGCGGAGCTTGGCTAGTCAGGGAGGTGGATGCGTGAAAAGACAGCTCTCAGGCCCTTGTTCCCCAAACCCATCTAATTAGACAGTTACACCAGCATAATGTATACCCAAGAGAGTCCCCTAACGTCCTACACCCCCACAGACCTGGGCCGACAAGAACCGGACGAAACCCGCTGTAGGCTAGCGGAGTATAGACCGGCCTGTACACCCGTCAGTGCTTGCAGACGGAGCGGGCGGTGCAGGGAACATCACACAGCAGGAGCATCCTGTGTCTACACCCGCTCCAGGGACAGAACCAGCTACAGCACTCACAACAGGAGGAAGACAACAAGCAGAGTTGCGCAGTCATGACACAGGTTCCCAAGACACAGGCCGGCTTCATAGGCAGCGTGGTAAGGGTCAGAGTGCAAGCACTACCATAGGCACTCAGCACTATAGCCACTAGCAGCCCCTGCACAGGAGGGTCACGCAACATCATTACAGGTGATCCCCTCTGACAGAAACACCCCCACATAAGCACAGGGGATACTTTTAAACTTTGGGGCCTCCTCACCAGAAACCAGCAACGCCATTGCAGCAGTCAGATGGGGGGGTAAACAAATTGATAAAAGTCACGCTATGGATAAAACTAACAGCAGCACTACCCCTGGGACTTGAATAGCAGTGTTCAATATCCTGGAAGGGAAAACTCATGCCTAGCCAGTTATAAGCCCACAACACACTCAGGCCCACTTGGATACCTGCGCATAGAGGCCGGAAAGCACTTGAGGGACAAGACGCAACAGTCACTTCCCCACCTTCACTAAAGCCCCCTACCTGCTACTAACTTACCCCGTGGCCTGCTCAATTGGCACATTGATCCGGCCCATTTATAGGCACTGGGTCACTTATATCCCTCTCAGCCCTCGAGGTGCATAAACCATGGCAGGCTACAAACTTAACAAGCCAGACAACACTCCATGTTCCAAGATGTTGCAACAATTCCTGAAACCACTCAACCCCACACCAGATGCCCACCCTGTTGCACCAAACAGCGAACCAAAGCTAGATACAGCATGGGAACAATCCCCTCAAACCTCTGCCACTGCTGGCCTCAGTAAAGAAGACCTATTGCCACTCTGCACTAAAAATGATCTTAAAGAAATTGTGACAGAAGTTAAGAACTGGTATGGAGTCCTGAAAAGAGCTAAGAGTTACTAACTTGGAAGAAAGTCACAACACAATGGACACTGACATTCAACATATTTCCCGCCTAGGCTATGATCAAGATGAGACCATACATCACCTCCTAGAGAAAGTAGAGGACTTAGACAACAGGGGAAGGAGGAATAATCTAAGGATCAGGGGTATACCAGAATCTATAGCATTATCCATTAAAGATTTCAAAAGGCACAGCAAGCAGATATTCAGCTGACGCGTTTCCTGCCTCAAGGGCACTTCATCAGAGCTGGAGAACAGGTATATCTGCAGGTAATAAATTGCAGAAGGAGTTATTCATTTTGACAGATCAAAATTCACCTGGTTTAACATATGTGTATGTATCGAAAATGGACAGATTGTAAAGAATGTGAAGACACCCCCATCCACAATTTATAATATAAATAAAAACAAAAAGGAAATTTATGCTTACCCAATAAATTGATTTCTTCTACGATACGACGAGTCCACAGATTTCATCCTTACTTGTGGGATATTATCCTCCTGCTAACAGGAAGTGGCAAAGAGCACCACAGCAGAGCTGTATATATAGCTCCTCCCTTCCCCTCCATTCGACCGAAGGTTATAGGAAGAGAAAGGAAAAGCTAAAAGGTGCAGAGGTGACTGAAGTTGTAAATAATAAAACTAATAATCTGTCTTAAATTGACAGGGAGGGCAGTGGACTCGTCATATCGTAGAAGAAATCAATTTATTAGGTAAGAATACATTTCCTTTTCTTCTACAAGATACGATGAGTCCACGGATTTCATCCTTACTTGTGGGATACAATACCAAAGCTACAGGACACGGATGAAAGGGAGGGACAAGACAGAACTAAACGGAAGGCACCACTGCTTGAAGAACTTTTCTCCCAAAAACAGCCTGAGAAGAAGCAAAAGTATCAAATTTTTAAAATTTGGAAAAAGTATGAAGTGAAGACCAAGTCGCAGCCTTACAAATCTGTTCAACAGAAGCATCGTTTTTAAAGGCCCATGTGGAAGCCACAGCCCTAGTAGAATGAGCCGTAATAATTTAAGGAGGCTGCTGTCCAGCAGTCTCATATGCCAGACGGATGATACTCCTCAGCCAAAAAGAAAGAGGTAGCCGTAGCTTTCTGACCCCTACGCTTTCCAGAATAAACAATGAATAATGAAGATGATTGACGGAAATCCTTAGTTGCCTGTAAGTAAAACTTTAAGGCACGGACCACGTCCAGGTTATGTAACAGACGCTCCTTCTTAGAAGAAGGATTAGGACACAAGGAAGGAACAACAATTTCCTGATTAATATTCTTATTGGAAACAACCTTGGGAAGAAACCCAGGTTTAGTACGCAAAACCACCTTATCAGAATGAAATATGAGATAAGGCGATTCACACTGTAACGCTGAAAGCTCAGAAACTCTTCGAGCAGAAGAAATAGCAACCAAAAACAGAACTTTCCAAGATAATTTAATATCTATGGAATGCAAAGGTTCAAACGGAACCCCTTGAAGAACTTTAAGAACTAAATTCAAACTCCAGGGAGGAGTAATTGGTCTAAATACAGGCTTAATTCTTGTTAGAGCTGATCCTTCATGCTGTTTTAGAGGCAGCAGCAGGTTTATCCTTTCCTTTGTTCCAAGCCTGGTTAGAATTTTCCTCTTGTTTTGTATTAGAGGAAGTTGAAGCTGCGCCACTCTTGAAGTTTAGAAAGGAACGGAAATTAGTCTGTTTGGTCCATAATTTGTTGGACCTATCCTGAGGAAGGGAGTGACCTTTTCCTCCAGTAATATCAGAAATGATCTCCTTCAGTCCAGGCCCGAATAGGGTCTGCCCCTTGAAGGGAATGTTGAGAAGCTTAGACTTTGAAGTAACGTCAGCTGACCAGGATTTAAGCCATAGCGCCCTACATGCCTGAATAGCACAACCTGAGTTTTTAGCTGTTAGCTTGGTTAAATGAAAAACGGCGTCAGAAACAAATGAATTGGCTAGCTTAAGGGCTTTAAGCTTGTCAAGGATATCATCCAATGGGGTTTCTACCTGTAGAGCCTCTTCTAGAGACTCAAACCAGAAGGCCGCAGCAGCAGTGACTGGGGCAATGCATGCAAAAGGCTGGAGAATAAAACCTTGTTGAATAAAAAATTTCTTAAGGTAAGTCTCTAATTTTTTGTCCATTGGATCTAGAAAAGCACAACTGTCCTCGACCGGGATAGTTGTACGCTTCGCTAGGGTAGAGACTGCTCCCTCCACCTTAGGGACCATCTGCCACAAGTCCCGTGTAGCGGCATCTATAGGAAACATCTTTTTTAAAAACAGGAGGGGGAGAGAACGGTACACCTGGTCTATCCCATTCCTTAGTAATAATATCTGAAAACCTCTTAGGGATTGGAAAAACATCAGTGTAAACAGGCACTGCATAGTATTTATCCAACTTACACAATTTCTCTGGGACTACAATGGCGTCACAGTCATCCAGAGTTGCTAAAACCTCCCTGAGCAACACGCGGAGGTGTTCAAGTTTAAATTTAAATGTAGACATATCAGAATCAGGTTGAAGTGTCTTCCCTGAATCAGAAAAATCACCCAAAGATAGAAGCTCTCCTGCTTCGGCTTCTGCACATTGTGAGGGCATATCAGACATAGCTACTAAAGCGTCAGAGAGCTCTGTATTTGTTCTAGCCCCAGAGCTGTCTCGCTTTCCTTGTAACCCTGGCAGTTTGGACAATACCACTGTAAGGGTATGATTCATAACTGCCGCCATATCTTGTAAAGTATACGCAATGGGCGCGCTAGATGTACTTGGCGTCCCTTGAGCTGAAGTTATAGGTTCTGACACGTGGGGAGAGTTAGTCGGCATAACTTCCCCCTTGTCAATTTCCTCTGGTGATAAATCTTTTAAAGCCAGAATATGGTCTTTAAAATTTATAGTAAGATCAGTGCATTTGGTACACATTCTAAGAGGGGGTTCCACAATGGCTTCTAAACATAATGAACAAGGAGTTTCCTCTATGTCAGACATGTTTAACAGACTAGTAATGAGACCAGCAAGCTTGGAAAACACTTTAATAAATGTGAAAAAGCAGAATATAAAAAACGGTACTGTGCCTTTAAGGGAAAAACACAATCACAAACTGCAAAACAGTGAAAAAAAGCAGTAATATCTATGAAATTTTTACAGTGTGTATAATAGACTAAAATAGCATTGCACCCACTTGCAAATGGATGATTAACCCCTCAGGCTCAAAAACGAATAAAAAAAACGGTAAAACCGTTATAAACAGTCACAAGCAAACTGCCACAGCTCTACTGTGGCTCCTACCTGCCCATAAAACGACCTTTGTAGGCACAAAAACCCTTTACAGAGGTCCTATATGTCAGGGGACTCCTTCAGGGAAGCTGGATGTCTCAGACTGTAAAAACTACTGCGCAATTAGAGCGCGAAAATAGGCCCCTCCCACCATGCACTCAAAGTGAAAGGGCCATAAATAACTACTCCTAGGAGAAATCTAGTCAGCCATGTGGAAAACTAGGCCCCAAATAAAGATTTATCACCCTCAGTAAAAAACGTTTTTTATATATCATGCAAACGTTTCGCATACTAAGTAATAAGAGCAAGTAACATGAATATTACCCTTTACTGCAAGCATGATCCCAGTCGTTTGTTAAATCACTGTAATCAGGCTTACCTTAAATATATCAGGCACTGTCAGCATTTTCTAGACCTTATCTCTCTAGAAAAAAAAAAATATACTGAACATACCTCAGAGCAGTTAATTCTGCAGGCCATTCCCCCAGCTGAAGTTTTCCCATATTCTTCAGTTATGTTTGAGAACAGCAGTGGACCTTAGTTACAACCTGCTAAGATCATCAAAAACCTCAGGCAGAACTCTTCTTCTAATTTCTGCCTGAGGTAAAAACAGTACAACGCCGGTACCATTTAAAAATAACAAACTTTTGATTGAAGATAAACTACACTAACTCACCACATATTTCTTGATACTTCCTTTCTTGTCGAGAGCTGCAAGAGAATGACTGGGAGTGGCAGTTAGGGGAGGAGCTATATAGACAGCTCTGCTGTGGGTGTCTTCTTGCAGCTTCCTGTTGGGAAGGAGAATATCCCACAAGTAATGGATGAATCCGTGGACTGGATACACCTTACAAGAGAAATCTGCATAATCCCCATTCCACTGTCCGAGCATGCATAGCTGCAGTGGTCTGAGGTGAAAGCGAGCAAACGGGATGATGTCCATTGCCGCTACTATTAACCCAATTACCTCCATACACTGAGCCACTGATGGCCGAGGAATGGACTGAAGTGCTCGGCAAGTATTTAGAATCTTTGATTTTCTGACCTCCGTCAGAAATATTTTCATGGCTACCGAGTCTATCAGAGTTCCCAAGAAAGTAACCCTTGTCTGTGGAACAAGTGAACGTTTCTCTATGTTCAACTTCCAACCGTGAGTTCTCAGAAAAGACAACACTGTGTCCGTGTGAGATTTTGTCAGATGATATGTCGACGCCTGGATCAGAATATCGTCCAGATAAGGCGCAACTGCTATGCCTCGCGGTCTGAGAAACGCCAAAAGAGACCCTAGAACCTTTTGGAAGATTCTGGGTGCTGTGGCCAACTCGAAGGGAAGAGCCACGAACTGATAATGTTTGTCCAGGAAGGCAAACCTTAGAAACTGATGAGGATCCTTGTGGATAGGAATATGAAGGTTAGCATCCTTCAAGTCCACGGTAGTCATATTGACCCTCCTGGATCTTTGGTAAAATTGTTTGTATAGTCTCCATCTTGAATGATGGGACTCTGAGAAACTTGTTTAGACACTTGAGGTCTAAGATGGGTCGGGAAGTTCCCTCTTTTTTGGGAACCACAAATAGATTTGAGTAGAACCCCTGTCCTTGTTCCAATTTTGGAACTGGACAAATTACTCCCATGGTAAAAAGCCTGGGCAAAGAAAGAGAGTCTGCCCCTACTAGATCCGGTCCCGGATCGGGGGCCGCCCTTTCATGCTGTCTTAGTAGCAGCAGCAGGCTTTTTGGATTGTTTACCTTTATTCCAGTTCTGGTTGGGTCTCCAGACTGACTTAGATTGGGTAAAATTCCCTTCCTGCTTTGAAGAAGAGGAAGTGGAGGGACCTCCTTTAAAGTTCGGAAAGGAACGAAAATTATATTGTTTACCCCTCATCTTAACAGACTTATCCTGAGGTAGGGCATGGCCTTTACCTCCTGTAATGTCAGAAATTATTTCCTTCAATTCAGGCCCAATTACCTTTAAAAAGAATAGCTAAAAGCTTAGTTTTTTGATGAGACATCAGCAGACCAAGATTTGAGCCACAACGCTCTACGTGCTAGGATAGCAAATCCTGCATTTTTTGCCGCTAATTTAGCAATTTGAAAAAGCTGCATCAGTAATAAAAGAATTAGCTAGCTTGAGAGCCTTAATTCTATCCAAAATGTCATCTAATGGGGTCTCAACCTTAAGAGACTCTTCTAGAGCCTCAAACCAAAAAGCTGCTGCAGTAGTTACTGGAACAATGCAAGCCGTAGGTTGTAAAAGAAAACCCTGATAAATAATTTCTTTAGTAGACCCTCTAATTTTTTGTCCATAGGGTCTTTGAAAGCACAACTGTCCTCAATGGGCATAGTTGTCCGCTTAGCCAGGGTAGATATTGCTCCCTCTACCTTAGGAACCGTTTGCCACGAGTCCCGAATGGCGTTTGATATGGGAAACATTTTCTTAAAATTAGGAGGGGGAGAAAACGGTATCCTGGTCTATCCCATTCCTTTTGTATAATTTCTGAAATTCTTTTAGGAACCGGAAAAACATCAGTGTAAGTGGGTACTTCTAGATATTTATCCATCTTACACAACTTCTCTGGTGGAACTACAATAGGGTCACAATCATCCAGAGTCGCTAAAACCTCCCGAAGTAACAGGCGGAGGTGTTCAAGCTTAAATTTAATGGACATAGTGTCCGAATCTGTCTGAGGTAATACATTCCCTGAGTCTGAAATTTCTCCCTCAGACAGCAATTCCTCAGAATCAGAACTCAGAACACTGTGAGGGTACATCGGAAATAGCTAATAAAGCATCAGAGAATTCAGTATTTACATTAATACCTGACCTACTGCGTTTACCCTGCAACACTGGTAATTTAGATAATACCTCTGTAAGGGTAGTTGGCATAACTGCAGCCATCTCCTGCAGAGTAAAAGAATTAGACGCACTAGAGGTACTTGGCATCGCTTGTGTGGGCATTAAAAGTTGTGACACTTGGGGAGAATTGGATGGCAAATCCTGATTCTCTTAAGACTGAGAATCATCCTTAGACACACTTTCTTGACCTAAAATATGGTCTTTACAATGTAAGGCTCTTTCAGTACAAGAGGTACACAATGTTAAAGGGGGTTCCACAATAGTTTCTAAACACATAGAACAATGAGATTCCTCAATGTCAGACATGTTGAACAGACTAGTAATAACCACAGAAGGCGTTTAAACACTTTATTTATTGCTTAAATAAACTTTTTGAAAAACGTGTACTGCGCCGTTAAGAAAATAAAAAGTGAACAATTTTTTCCAAAACTGCCTAAATAACATTAAATTTACTCAAAATTTAACTAAAACTCATTGGTTTATCCAAAAATTACTGCACCCCAGTAGTAAGGGGAGAATAAGGCACTAAAGTAACTTAGAAAGCAAAAAGTCAGTTCAAATAAAAAAATACCCCTGCACCTCGAGACAGCTCTGCTGTGGCGCCTACCTGGCCCCAGGGTACTTCGAAAAAAGTTGCCAAACCTCCAGACCAGAGATACACTGTCCAGGAGCAACCGGAGTTACAGTTTCCTGCAGCCTAGTCAGTTGGAAGTGCGCACCTGAGCGTGCGAAAATAAGCCCCGCCCCCTAAGGCCGATGCCGGAGTAGGCCCAAACACGACCGCATGGAGAAGCGGTTTTACACCAAGCTAAGTGGAAACACATATACACCCCAAAACACATCCCAGTAAGTCATACTGGCCATAAAAATAAACTCTTATAAACGTTTTTCTTTTGTGTCTCTCAAAATAGTGTCATGCCCTTATAATGTCAACTAGTAAAAAGGAAATAAAAACAGGGAACTCCAGTAACACCCCTCTGTATAACAGGTCTACTGCTTACCCCATTCCCATACAGGGAAATAAATGCCAGCCAATTCTGATATATCAATTCTCTTCAGAAATAAAAGGCTGCACATACCTTAATGCTGCTTGTAGCATGAAACTGGTCTCCACATTGAAGATGTCTCAGGTGTTACCTTCAGAAGTCTTGCAGGGACCAGCGTGGATCTTAGTTACAACTGCTAAGATAATCAACCTCAGGGCAGAAATCTTCTTCCATAACCCCCTGAGGAAAATAGTACACACCGGTACCATTTAAAATAAAAAACTTCTTGATTGAAGAAAATAAAACTAACACCACACTTTACCTCTTCCTAGTATAACACAGGCAAAGAGAATGACTGGAGGTGGAGGGGAAGGGAGGAGCTAAATATACAGCTCTGCTGAGGTGCTCTTTGCCACTTCCTGTTAGCAGGAGGATAATATCCCACAAGTAAGGATGAAATCCGTGGACTCGTCGTATCTTGTAGAAGAAAACATTTACTCATTTATTTAGTTAGTTACAGTCACAGAGTACACACTAAAAAAAACAAAATTTAAAATTTGTAAATATGACAACCTAGCAAGGTGGATTAGTAGAAGTGCACATCAGAGAAAAGATAAAGATATTGACCAAAGTCCAAAAAGTAACCTTATGACTTTGTTCACAATATTTTTGTATCTAAGATAAATGCATTCTTAGTTTATATATATTGAACAAAAAAGGTAACTTGGAGAAAGGACCTTTGGCACATAATAGAATAATCTAAGGATCCGGGGTATACCAGAAGCTATCCAGTCAGCTGCACTAGAGGGTTGCCTTCAGACTTTATTCAGGACAGTCAAGGGGGATAATAGTGCACCAGATTTGATGTTTGAAAGAGCTCACCGAGCACTACGAGCTAAACCCCCACCTAAAGCACCCCCCCAAGAGACGTAATTATTAAGTTACTTCATTTCAAGGACAAAGAAGAATCCTGGGACACGCTAGGCAGAGGCAAGATATCACACATGCTGGAAACCGCATTCAAATCTTTCACAGCCCGACCACCCTCCAAAAAAGGAGAGACCTCAACTACATCACGAACATTCTACGGTGTATTGCTATGTGAAATATTTTTTGCCACACATTAGGCTCCTTAAAGAGACACTGAACACAATTCTTTTATTTTGTGATTCAGATAGAGCATGCAATTTTGGTGTTTTTGTTTATTGGTGGGTGAATTTATCCACCAATCAGCAAGAATCCAGGTTGTTCACCAAAAATGGGCTGGCATCTAAACTTACATTTTCAAAAAAAGATACCAAGAGAATGAAGAAAATTTGATAATAGGAGTAAATTAGAAAGCTGATTAAAATTGCATGCTCTATATGAATCACAAAAGAAAAAAAATAGGTTCAGTGTCCCTTTAATACTACTTGAACAGTGTTCACCACAGGACCCTTTTAATAGGTGCTTCATCTGGCTAAAATGTTATTCACCTTAAACTAGCCATTAGACTTTTTCAATGTTTATTGCAGAAAATCCCATTAAACTAATTTAAGTTAATTTGTGCAATTAATTTGTGCTTTAAATGGAAGAATATGTTATAATATTACAATGTATTACACCCCCCTTCATAATGCCACCCAGCTGGCAACATTTTCTGTGGACTACACTGTTGAACATTGATAAATTCGACATGAGTATTGTTGTTCACCATGAACATCAGAGTCAACCCATCTTATGGTGGCTATTTCCAGCAGGATAACGAATCACACCACTAAGCACCCATCATCTCAATCTTATTTCACAAAACCTGCAATGACAGTAACCAGATCAATCCAATATTGCACTTTTAGGATGTGGTGGAGAGAAGTTGTGCAGCAAATTTATTATGTTATGTCAACATAGCCCAGAATCTGTAAGGAAGGCTTACAAGACCTTGATGAATCCATTACATTAAGAATTAAGACTGTCCGGGGGGGAAAGGTGTGTCCTACGCATGAACAGAAATATGTACCCAATAAAGATGCCACTGAGTGTATGTTGCAATATACCCACTAATAAAGAGGGATCATGCAACAGGTCATCATCAACAGAAAATAAAGTTCCTACCCCTATAATGCTAAGGCCTTTCATGTATTCTTGACGTGGCTGAGCCTGAGGTACACATCCGGCTAGAACAACTTTTTTGTCGTCTTCTTGTGCTTTTCTGAAATTGAGAGAAGTTGAGAATGTCAATATGTAATGTTAGCAGAAAAAAAAAGAGAAAAAAAGTCTTTAGATAAAACAATGTAGCAAGAAAGAACAAGTAACTTTAAAAAAAAGAGATAAACAGTACTTATTTAGTAACATCAATTATTATTACTTTAGATTACACATAAAAAAACAGATTGTTTAAAAAAAAAAAAAAAAACACTTGTTTTCTTGCAAAATGAGCACTTAGAAATTCTTAGTCACTGCAATTCACTGCCCACAGCTAAACAAGGAAGCAGAAATTGCAAAAGTTTTAGGTCACATGATGTTTGCAGCAGAAGTCCTATATTGATCATGGGCAATAAACTGACAGGAGCTATTTTTCTTTCATGTAATTGGCAAGAGTCCATGAGCTAGTGACGTATGGGATATACAATCCTACCAGGAGGGGCAAAGTTTCACAAACCACAAAATGCCTATAAATATACCCCCCACCACACCCACAATTCAGTTTTACAAACTTTGCCTCCTATGGAGGTGGTGAAGTAAGTTTGTGCTTTATTTTCTACGTTAATATGCGCTTCTCAGCATTTTGAAGCGTGATTCCTCTCAGTAAATGTCAGAGGAATGTAAAGGGAGTATCACCTATTGAATTCTATAGTTTTCCTCGCAGGAAATCTTTTTCATAGGTTCTCTGTTATCGGTCGTAGAGATTCATCTCCTACCTCCCTTTTCAGATCGACGATATACTCTCATATTCCATTACCTCTACTGATAACGGTTTCAGTACTGGTTTGGCTATCTGCTATATGTGGATGGGTGTGTTTCGACAAGTATGTTTTCATTACTTAAAGGGGACACTAAACCCAAATTTTTTCTTTCATGATTCAGATAGAGAATACAATTTTAAACAACTTTCCAATTTACTTCTATTATCTAATTTGCTTCATTTTTTAGATATCCTTTGTTGAAGAAAGAACAATGCACATGGGAGAGCCAATCACATGAGGCACCTATGTGCAGCAGCCAATCAGCAGCTACTGAGCCTATCTAGATATGCTTTTCAGCAAAGAATATCAAGAGAAAGAAGCAAAATAGCTAATAGAAGTAATTTAGAAAGTTGTTTAAAACTGCATGCTCTTTCTAAATCATGAAAGAAAAATTTTTGGGTTTAATGTCCCTTTAAGAAACTCAGCTATGGTTTGGAACTTTATGTATTAATATAAAATTCAAAATATATGTATTGTACTTATATTTGCCATGAGTCAGGTTTATGTATATTTCCTTTTGCAGACTATCAGTTTCATATTTGGGAGAAAAAAAAATATTTAGAATTTTTTTTTCTTACCTGGGGTATAGTCTTTTTTCAAATTGACTGCTTTTTTTATTTAATTTTCGCGGGCAAAATTAGGCTTGCGAGGTAGCAAAATGCTGATGTTTATTGTGTTATTTTTGGCGCAAAGGTACGTCCAGTGACGCAAATTCGTCATTTCCTTGAACAAGGTTGCGTCTACAATGACGCGAGTGTGCAACAAAAAAAGGAATTTTGCGTTGGCGCCAAATAATTTTATTTTTTAGAATCCCATTCCTATATGCCTCTTGCCTTTTTCTATGTCAGAGGGCTATGCTGTTTGCATTTTTTTCCCATACCTGAAACTGCCATATAAGGAAATTGATAATTTTGCTTTATATGTTGTTTT
The DNA here is from genome assembly GCF_027579735.1 of Bombina bombina. Lineage (NCBI taxonomy): Eukaryota > Metazoa > Chordata > Amphibia > Anura > Bombinatoridae > Bombina > Bombina bombina. The sequence goes on along the minus strand of NC_069503.1, from coordinate 737,908,223 downwards.
TTCTCTTACATTTGCAAGATGTCTCAATCTGATCCTGTCTCAGAAACCACTGTTGGAACCCTGCTGTCTGATAACAGTTCTACCAAAGCTAAGTGTATCTGTTGTAAATTTGTGGAGATTATATCTCCAGCTATAGTATGTAATAGTTGTCATAAGTTTTTACATGCAGAGAATGTATGCATCAGTAAAATACAATGCCTGTTGTTCCTTCAACATCTAATGTACATGATATCCCTGTGAATATAAAAGATTTTATTGCTGATGCGATTCAGAAGGCTTTGTCTACTATCCCGACTTCTAATAAACGAAAAAGGTCTTTTAAAACTTCTCATAAAGTTGATAAAATTTCAAATGACCAACAACATACTGAATTATCCTTCTATGATGAGTATCTAGCTGATTCAGAAGATCCTTCCACAGATATTGACACTGGCAAATCTACTTATTTATTTAGATACATTTATATAGTTAGTCTTCCAATTATATATGTATGCACTCACACTGTTTTTTTTGTATAGCACTAGCATATTTCTATTATCATTATCAGGTACATTACACCGTCATGCACTCATGCACCCATGCACTCACTTTATATCTACGCATACTTAAGATCACTTCATTTTCATTCATTTATTCTTTGCATACATCCGCCTTTACTATGAGCACAGCAGTAATATTCACTTTCACTCTATCGGACCCACCACCCTCCTGGGCATTGTGTTCAACTAACACATATATACCATATCACAGATCGAGTCTTTTATGTATTACATATCTAAGTGTTCATTATCCAACAACTCGATCTCTAGTCACATAATCACATGACACTGATCACATATATTTTTGTAAGTAGTGTTTAGTGTATTTGCTCATAGAGACATGCACTGCGTAAGGGGGATTGCGAGTTATAATTATAGATGTATACACATAGATACTATTATTTATTATGTCCCTACTCGTGACTATAGGACATATTTAGGCAAGTTCTTAATTATAGCCAATCAGATGGCTGGCCACACACACCACATTGACCAATCATCATTTGGGCGCATTACGTACAGACTAGGGAAACACCATTGAGTCCCTATCATACACACTAGCGCTTACATCACATCCGCCTGAGCGGGTATCTATGGAAACTAGACAGCGACCAATCCTATCATATTCCAGTAATATCACTCCCACGAATCAAACACAATTGCATCATGGTAGTTGTAGTCCATGTACTATTAGGACACAGACCAATCAGATGTTATATACAACACAAGCCTCCCTAAATATGGTTACGATTGGCTAACAAGACGACACTGATGTAGTTTGTTTATTTAGGTGCACTCGAAAATTTGCACATGATCGGCTAAAGATAAAATGTAGAAAATTGCACCATCACTTACTTACTGAACACAATTCTTAGGGAAATAGGAGAAAGACCACAATTGTGCCCCTAATCAATAACATTAGTTTAATCATCGCAACAAGTGGGTGTGTGGAGAAAGGAAGGGTTTTATTGGTTTATGTGAAGGAAGGGGAGTGTTTATTGAAAACATGTGGTTAATGAGCCCTATTTAAGGCGAACTAAGACACAGTCAGAGTATACAAGCCTGAGGAAACGGGGTTACACCCGAGAAACGCGTCGCTTTCTATCTCTGTTTGGTATAGGAGATTTGATTTTAACACACCCAGCTGTAATTTGTTACATTGCTGGTATTTTTATTTTGTACAATAATAAATATCAGTTTTAATATTTACAAAGACTGGTGTGTGTGTATCAATCTTCTCTCAAGTAACCCAAGGGCTGTTTAGCCTTTCTCCCCTTCGTTAACTCACAGGAAGTCATCCAGGCAAGCTTTGCCGTTCTGGAGATCCACTGCTTCAGGACACCACGACTCCTTTGCACAGCCAGTTGGTTTGCTGATTGAATACCAGCCTGCTCCTAACAGGCACAAGAGAGTGCCTTTATGTTTGTGAGTACCCTGTATCTTGTCTATTTTGGATTAAGTGGTTTTTATTGACCTACACATGTGGCGCCTCTGTTTATGTTTTGATTACAGTTATCCATCCTAGAAGACTCATCATTTTTTGGAGTGAAGACCGAGAGCTGCCTTTTCCTCACACAGACTTTTGTGGGACTATTTCCATATACCTCACACATAGGTCATTACTTAGTGCCACGTGTGTATATATATCCATTTGTAAATATTTTATACATATAATCCTTATATTTCTGCATTTTTACATTTTTTATATCTTTTAAATTTACATTTGGTGTTATTTATGCACGTATAACACCTGGTTAATTCTTACCACCGTTGTATAGCGCCTCCTATAGGTGATCTGTGTTAATTTGTAGTACAGATTTCCGGTTTATTTACTTATTTATTTAAAATAGAGTATATTCGTTCCTTTTTAAAAGAGGTGTTGATTACGTTTGATATTGAGGAAACTAGTCCTCTTGATATTAAAACGTGTAAACGTTTAAATTCTGTTTATAAACCTCCTATGGTTACTCCAGAGGTTTTTCTAGTTCCTGATGCTATTTCTGATATTATTTCTAAGGAATGGAATAGGCCTGGTACTTCTTTTATCCCTTCTTCAAGGTTTGAAAAATTGTATCCTTTGCCAGCAGTTAGATTGGAGATTTGGGAAAAGATCCCCAAAGTTTATGGGGCTATTTCTACTCTTGCCAAACGTACTACTATTCCTATGGAAGATAGTACTTCTTTTAAGGACCCGTTAGATATGAAACTTGAATCTTATCTAAGGAAAGCTTATTTATATTCTGGCTATCTTCTCAGGCCTGCCATTTATATGGCTGATGTTGCAGCTGCATCAACTTTTTGGTTGGAAAGTTTGGCGCAACAGGAAATGGATCCTGATTTGTCTAGCATTGTTCGCTTGCATCAACATGCTAATCATTTTATCTGTGATGCCATTTTTGATATCATTAAAATTGATGTTAAATCTATGTCTTTAGCTATTTTAGCTAGAAGAGCTTTGTGGCTCAAATATTGGAATGCTGACATGGAATCTAAGTCTAGATTACTATCTTTCTTTCCAAGGTAATAATTTATTTGGCTCTCAGTTGGATTCGATTATTTCAACTGTCACTGGGGGGGAAGGGAGTTTTTTGCCTCAGGATAAAAGACCTAAGGGTAAATCTAAAGCTTCTAACCGTTTTCGTTCCTTACGACAAATTAAGGAACAGAAACCCAATCCTTTCCCCAAAGAATCTGGTTCCAATTGGAAACCTTCTTCAAGTTGGAATAAATCCAAGCCGTTTAAGAAACCAAAGCCAGCACCCAAGTCTGCATGAAGGTGCGGCCCTCATTCCAGTTCAGCTGGTAAGGGGCAGATTAAGATTCTTCCAAAGCATTTGGGCAGATTCTGTCCAAAATCAATGGATTCAGAGTATTGTCTCTCAAGGGTCCTCTCCTGTGAGAGGATTTTTTCTCTCACGCATCCCAGCAAATCCAGTAAAGGCTCAGGCTTTTCTGAAGTGTGTTTCAGAGGTAATCATACCAGCTCCGTTTCAGGAACAGAGTCTGGGGTTTTATTCAAATCTATTCATTGTCCCAAATAGAAAAAAACTATTTTGCCTTTTGTTCAGCATGTTCATGTGTTATTTGTTTATCCTGCTTCAAAGAATCAATGCAAACTTTAGAAGGTTGCAAAAGTGTATCTTTAAATCAAATGGATGTTTTTAAACTCAATATATATGTTCATTTGTGCTTAGGAGGTATTTAGGAAAAATATTCTACCTCTAAGGGTGCTTGCTACTGGAGAAACACTGCTATACAACACATTTCATTGCTACTCAAGACTGTAAAACTACAGTTCTGCCTTATTTAGCCATTTTCCATGTGGAGTCCTTATATTACACAAAATACATTGAACAGTTTGAGAAACACCACTCTATACATGTTTATTTTATATGTAAAATAATACTCAAACTTTCCAACAGAATTCTAAAACATAGTAGCCCTATTTTTTTCTCCATTTTAATTTGTTTCCAATGATCCATTTTACCTGCTAAAGTGTATTACATAGTTTACAAATAGCTCATTTAACTTTATTTCGGCATTTGAAATATACTATTTTCCTCTTGTATCCCTATCTATTCTAAAAATTGATATACTTATATTATAGGTTAAAGAAAACCAGTGTAAACATAGCCAGCAGAAGAAAGTACACTCCCAGTAGGAGGTAGCAGAGATAAGCAATACAATGTTAATATTAAATTGTTCTAAGTATTGGGCTTTGGTTTACAGAGAACATATAAAGAAGCATGTGTGTGTACAGAAAGTGATAAACTAAGGATATTTGATTACCCTGCAAGCACAACCCATTTTGATGGGTAGTGGTTTCAAAGAACAAAATTAGTCATTTTAAATACAAAAATAAACAGAAAGGAACGAATCTGTTGGCGCTCTACAAATAACCAATAATAATAATAACACATTCTACTACATTTTATACCCTGCAGTCATTAGAAACACAAGTTAAAAACAATTTTACAGTACAATGTCCCTTTAAAAAAATATTCTTAATTCAAATTTAGCCAAGAATAGGAAGAAAGAAAGATAGAGTAATGAAGTGTAATCTAGAACTGGAGCCACTAAAATGGGCGGGTTCGTGGACTCTCAAACCAAGGAAGAAATTAATTTATCAGGTAAGAATACATTTTGTTTTCTTTCTAATGGTTGTAAGAGTCCACGAGATCTTACTCTTGGGAACTAATACCCACGCTCAGAAGTCCATGAAAATAAATAGGACAAAGACAAAAAAGGCAGCACCTGCCTGAATGATTTTCCTTCCAAAAGCTTCCTCCGCTGAGGTGAAAATGTCAAAACTGATAAAATTTAGTGGAGGTATGTAAAGAAGACCATGATGCTGCCTTGCATATCTGTTCCACTGAAGCCTCATTCTTGAAGGCCCAGAAAGAAGAGACAGAATGTGTAGGTGGTTACTGACCCACATTCAAGTAAGCTTTGTGAATCAAACTCATCAATCAAGACAACAAAGACACAGAAGTAGCCTTCTGACCCTTGCATTTTTCCTAAATACAAAACAAGACTAGCTTGAAGACAAAAATCACTTGAAGCCTTTAAATAAAATGTCAATGCAAATAATTTAATGTAAAAAGGTATGAATAATACCTCCAGTAGTCACTTATGGCTTAAGATATTCTTCTTAAAGGGACATGAAACCCAAATTTTTTCTTTCATAATTCAGAAAGTGCGTGTGATTTTAAACAACTTTCAATTTATTTCTATTATCTAATTTGCTTCCTTCTCTTGAAATCCTTTGCTGAAATGTTTATTTAGGTAAGCTCAGGAGCAGCAAAGAACCTAGGTTCTAGCTGCTAATTAGTGGCTCATATACATATATATACCGATTGTCATTGGCTCACCCATGTGTTGAGTTAGAAACAAGTAGTGCATTGCTGCTCCTTCAACAAATAATAACAAGAGAATGAAGCAAATTTGATGATGGAAGTAAACTGGAAAGTTGTTTAAAATGGTTTGTTCTACCTATATCATGAAATACATTTTTGGGATTTCATGTCCCTTTAAGGTTAAAGGGATAGGTTTCCCTACTTATCCCAAGTTAAAACATCAGATAAAATAAGAAGCAACCTAATTTAACTATTAAAAACATCTATACAGAAGTATTAGCTCAAAATATATTTACTAATTAAAAAATAAAGGAGATATACAGTGAGATTTACACGGAAAACCAATTTTTTATGTGTGTTTGATACGCAAATCCTCTAGACACTCAAAAGAAACACAAGTTTTTGTCCGACAACCACAGGCAAAAACTATACGATAAATTATCTTATCTGATGTACAGATCAAAATATTGTATATTTAATTGAATGCAAATACAGGAAACAGTATATTGGTGAGTCTGAAAGACCCCTCAGAGAACGAATACGAGACCACTTCTGGTCAATAGAAAATGTAGATAAAGAAAGGAACAAAGATCTGTACCCAAACATTCTGCTGGTAAAGAATTGATAAAATTGGAGAGCAAGTGTATTTTTTATTTGGGTACAATGCAACCAAATGGTCTGAATTTAGAAATGGACATTGCTTGCTTTCTAAATTATTCATATTTAGCTTGAAGTGAATATAAATATATATTTATTTTTTTTATGAAAAAGTGAGTTTTCAAATCATATAAAAAATAAAAGTAGAATAACTTGTTTGTTTCAAATAGATTAATATTTAGAGTATTTGTATTATATATATATATTTATTTTTTACTCATTACATTTGGTACTCACTATCAAAACTTTTTTATGGCGATCTGCTTTCTTAAAGCAGGTTTATTCTTGCACGTAACCTTTATTATTACACAATTTGTAAAATTTAAAATCATAGACTAGAATACGGCTTTAAGACGCCAAACCGAAAACACCTATAAAAAGCACAGACGCAGAACAAAGCTCTCTGCTTGTGGAAGACCCCGGAATAGAGGATTGAAACATGTTGCAGGAGTGCACAAGTGCCAACGTTTTTGTCCCAAACAGGACACCTTACATATTCTGGAAAAAGCTGCTTCCTATACTGTGCCGGAACAGCGGCATTCCTCGAGTTGGAGCAGCGTTTACCATAAGAGGTGGGATAAAAACGAAAAGTGTCAAAGCAAAGAAACTACAAGTAAGGTGATCCAGGGGATCTAAAGTGCATGTGATATACTTATAAAAAGAAGAACCTGTACTAAAAAGTAACTATAGAATCACCTTACTATCGGGAGTTTATTTTACAGATGGAAACACAGTATCAATACTAATTAACTGCACAACAAGTTTTAGAACAGTAATAAATTAAGGTTACAAAAACTGACTCCATTGTGGTTGTTACATTGCATCGAATTTAACTTTCATTTTTAGATTTTGTATTTATCTGGAATACTTAATACATCTTTTTAAGTGATTCCCCGGGGAATTTATTTTAACAACATTTCAGTTTTGTGCATATAAATTATTTTTTTTTGTGCAGCATACATATATTTTTAATTAGTAAATAATTTTTTAGCTAATACTTCTGAGTAACATTTTCTAATAGTGCAATAAGGTTGCTTCTTTTTTACCACATTGAAATTATGCAAAAGTCTTTCTTTAGAATGATTTTCTGATTGTTTTCTGCTGCAACTATCTGGCAAAAAAAATAAAAAATACCATACGTAACACAGCCGTATTCAGATAGAACAGCAAATCCAATAACTCAGAAACCCTTTGAGCTGAAGAAATAGCAAACAAGAACAGGACTTTCCAAGATAGCAACTTAATGTCCATGGAAAGCATCAGCTCAAATGACTGACATTGTAGGACTCTAAGAACCAAATTCAGACGGCATGGAGGAGAAACTGGCTTGAACCAGTGTTAATTTTGGCAGAAAATTTCTATTTAGTCTTAGTTTTAGTCTTTTGACTAAAATTCCATTTTAGTTTTAGTCGTATTTTAGTCATCTGAATTGTTTTAGTTTTAGTCTAGTTTCAGTCGACTGAATCTCCAGTAGATTTTACTCGACTAAATCTCCAGTAGATTTTAGTCGACTAAAATCTTAGGGGTGTAGTTAAAGTGCAATGCATTATTTAAGCATTTCTCTATAATTTGCAAACTGATTATATACTCCAGGAGTAAACATAACACCTGTTAATATTTATGGTATTAAGGTTTAAACATGCAATACAGACACAGATTTAGCCGTTGTGATATGTAACATCTTTATTAAGCTTAAAATGAAATAAAACCAAGTTTCATAAACAAACAGAAGTGTAACTTTAAAACATAAAAAAAAAAACCTGTAAACTGTATTGGCTGTATTGAACAAATTACCCATAATAAAAACTTTAACAGTTCTCTGTTACTAATTAAAACAAGTATTAACTCAACACAACAAAAAGTTTCTGCAGCTAGCACAGGCACAGCATAACAAACCCATATTCGTGGGTTATGCTTATTTCTATAGGAAGAATCAATTGATAGTTCACAGATTCGAAAACAATTTGGCAACGATATTAGCACTGCTCTAGAACATCCAAACTCATTATATACTCCTGGAGTAAAGGTTTATTAACCTGTTTCTATTTATGGTATTAAGGTTTGAACATGCAATACAGATTTAACAGATTTACCTGTTGTGGTATATAACATGTCTTTATTTATCTTAAAATTTAATAAAATTAAGTTTAGTAAAATTTTCAAAAAAACAGTAATTGGATATGGATTGATTATAACACCTTGCATAAAATGTTTTTGTCTGCAAATTTTGATTTAGTTTTAGTCATAGTCTTTTAACTAAAATGTCATTTTGATTTAGTTTTAGCCATAGTCTTGACTAAAATGCCATTTTAGTTTTAGTTGTATTTTAGTCACCAGAATTTCATTAGTTTTATAGTCATTTTAGTCTAGTTTTAGTCGACAAAATTAACACTGGCTTGAACACAGGTCTGATCCTAACTAGAGGCTGCACAAAGGACTGAATATCAGGAAGACAAGCTAACCTGTGAAGTAAAACAGAAAATGCAGAAACCTGACCCTTGATAGAGCTGGCCAACAAGCCCTTATCAAGGACCTCCAGAAGAATAATACGGGGAAATCTCACAGAATGCCAGGAATAACCCCACTCAGAAAACCAAGAACAGTATATCCTTCCATACCTTATGGTAAATCACAGAATCAGAGAATTCTCTTAGAGAAAAAAAAAATCAACTATTCAATCTTCAATTAGTTAAGCCAAGAGATTGAAGATTTTAATAAAAATAATGACCTTGATTTGAGGGCGGAGCCGGCAGCTAGCATGAGAACAGCATAACTCCGGAGCTCCGCCACTAAGGCCCTTAAAACAGCACTTTATCCTGGCCATCCTACTCCTTTTTTTAACCATAACAAGAGGGGACAAGATCCATTACCTTCCCCCACCTAATTGAGAAAATATTTCCATCTATTGATCGGCCCAGGACCGAACTTGCTAGGCCTTGCTGGCCCTACTAGGCGCAAAGATCTTGACAACGGCATGGTAGCAGCACTAAACAAAGTGTATCCACCTCTACCAGCTACCGTATCACTACCAGCAAGTCCTGGCAGAAAACCGTGGGCCTCACACTCCGGTTCGTATACTGGTCCCAAATTTAGTCCCCAGCTTGGGCATAAGCATTGATCGTCACTTGGAAGCTGGTAAGCCTGCAAAGCCTGTATTTGATACAGCACGAACCCACTAAGGTCTACCCTTGCTACACCCAATCTAGACCGTTTATCCAGCAACTATACTAGTTTTTTGCACAAGCAAAAGATTAACCCCTCCAACAGCACCAACTATTTACCACTCTCTTCCGGAGCATACAATAAACTCTTACTCTCTCCTGAAGCCTGATTCTCTACCCCAAAACCTCTTAAATTGGCTCCAATACCACTGCAGTTATTCCTGTTAATTAGCTAGGCCAACACACTAAACAGCCGGAGGCCCTGTCTGACACAAGGACCAGCCAGCAACTCTGTTCAACCAAGCTATCTCTTTAAAGCAACAACACTTGCTGCTGATCACAACTCAACTACTATAATAAGACAGTATACTTCCAGGCTATCCTTTAAAGGTACATTTTTATTACAGCTAAACCTACTCCAGGACTGAAAACCTTTTTTACCATTTCCAGGCAAATAAACATACATACAACTATTATGGCAACCAGACGGAATCTAAAGCAAGACAAATTAGTGAAACCTATGTCTGGGAAAACACTCACTATGTTCTCATTCCTGCAATGCTCTGACCCAGCAGAAATGTATCCTATTAACCAAAAACAAAGATAAAAATCCAGCAACCTCCTCTCAGGACTCACAACCCTGCAGGTACCAAGCAGAGGATCTTCAAATCCCAGTCTCTCTATTGCAAAGTTTACCCTCAAAACAAGACATTTCAGATATAGTAAGCTCTTGCATAAAAGAGGAGTTTAGCAGAAATGAAACAGGATATACACACACTAGGCTTTCAGGTCGAGACTCTAGAAAGTAACCCAGATACCATCAAAGAAGACATCCAACAACTTACAGATCAATATGTCTCACAACAAGAAACTATTTTAACACTCTGAGAAAAGTTAGATCTTGAGCATCGTAGTAGGCGCAAAAAACTACAAATAAGAGGAGTGCCCGAATCAGTGTTGCCTAGAGACTTCCCAGTCTACCTCCAAAACCTGTTTCAACTTTTCCAAAAAGAGATAAAATGGGTCAGAGCACACGTCAGGGTTTTTTCCTGTTGTGTTTGCCATGTGCTGCTGGCAGCCATTTTACTCACCTCTCTTCCTGACTTGGTGCATTGTGGGGGATGCTAGTCACTTCCTTTTATGGCCAGACTGTTGTGCATCATCCATGTGAGACAGGATGCAGTCTCAGAATTGTGATGTCATCATTTATTATTTAAAGGGCCTCTGTCCAGTATGCTTTGCCTTTGCGTTGTCTGAGACCAGATTGTGAGAGTTCCTGTGTATTACCTGGCTGCCTGATATCCTTCCTGGTTCCTGATCCCTGGCTTGTTCCTGACTCTGCTGTTCTCCTTGTTCCTGATTCCGGCTCGTCTGACCATTCGCTTTGGCTCCTGACTCGGCTCGTCTGACTACCAGCTCTGGTTTTGACTCCTGGCTTGTTATTTGACTTGTGGACATTTATAATTTTCTGCTATTAATAAAGGTGTGATTATTTTTGCACTTCTCGTCTGTCTGATTCCTGGCATCCTGACATTACGCAAAGGCCATGAATCCTGGATGGATGTACAGGATCACCGCTTGGTTCAATTTGCACTAGCCCTGCAAACCCTGCTGACTCGCACTGCACATTTGGACCAAAGTGTCCCGCATGTTATGGCTGCTCCTGTTTCCGCTGCTGCACCATTGCCTACCAGGAGCATGTCCGGTTCTGCACCTCTACCTCAGCGATATGGAGGAGATCCTATTCAGTGCAGAGGGTTTTTGAACCAGGTGGGCATTTACTTTGAGATGTTACCTCAGGCGTTTCCCTCTGACAGAGCTAAGGTGGGATTTCTCATCTCGTTACCCTCTGACACAGCTCTTGCCTGGGCTAAACCCTTGTGGGAGATTAATAAACCTGTGATTTCAAATTACCCTGAATTTGTGGCCTCCTTTCGAAGGGTTTTTGATGTTCCGGATCGCTCCTCCTCTGCTGCTAAACGACTCATGTCTATTCAGCAAGGTACAAGATATGTTGCTCAGTATGCTATTGAGTTCCGTACGCTTGCCGCAGAGGTAGGTTGGAACAATGAAACCCTTGTTGCCGCCTTCTTTCATGGGCTCTCTGATGCGATTAAAGACGAAGTTGCTGCCAGAGATTTACCAGAGGATCTCGAGGCATTGGTGTCTTTTTTGATCCTAATTGACAGACTCAGAGAAAGGCCCTCTTTCAAGGAGCGCTTGCGGAAGCCTCCTGTTCCGTTGTCTCCTACGTGTTCGTTCCCACCCATGCCTCCCTCTCCTCCCATGCCTCCTGGTCCCGAGTCACCAGGTACTGCTGAGCCGATGCAGTTGGGATTCACGCGTCTCTCCATGGCGGAGAGGGCCTTTAGGAAGAGGGAGGGGCTCTGCCTCTGCCTCTATTGTGGGTTACAGGGCCACCTTTTGAAGTCTTGTCCTACACAGCCGGGAAACGCTCACACCTAAGGTCCTGTCGGGGGCAAACCTTGGGTGGTTTATCCTTGTCCCCGGAACCGCTTAAGGAGAAACCTTTGGTCACGGTTGTCCTTTCCTGGGTGGACTCCTGCATAGTCAATCAGGCTCTTGTTGACTCCAGTGCTGCTGGCTATTTCATTGACAGTTCTTTTGTATCAAAGCACTCCATTCCTGTTTTGCCTCGGTCCGTTCCGCTTGCTATTGAGGCCATTGATGGCAGGCCCCTTCAGCCCGCACTCGTTACTCACGAAACTGCTCTGTTGTCCATGGCTGTTGGGGCTCTCCATTATGAAACCCTCCAGTTACAGGTGATAAACTCTACGCATTTTCCAGTTGTACTGGGTTATCCCTGGCTCAAAAAGCACAATCCCAGTCTCGACTCGCGCAGGTCCGAAATTTTGTTGTGGTCCTCGCAATGTATTTCCACTTGTCTTCGGAAACCAGTTAAAGTCTTGTGCACTTCTTCGGTATCTCAATTGCCAGAGGTACGTTGCCTCCTCACCGGTCTTACGATTGTGCCATAGACCTGCAACCCGGAGCCATTCCTCCTCGGGGCCGGGTGTACCCTCTGACTGTTGCAGAGAATTGTGCTATGGAGGAGTATGTTGCTGATGCTCTGTCGCGGGGGATCATCCGCAAATCCTGCTCTCCTGCAGGGGCTGGCTTCTTCTTTGTGAAGAAAAAGGGTGGCAAGTTAAGACCATGTATCGATTATAGGTGTCTTAATCGTCTTACCATTAAGAATGCTTACCCTATTCCGCTCATTACAGAACTCTTTGACCGCCTCAAGGGAGCTACGGTCTTTACTAAACTTGATTTGAGAGGAGAGTACAATCTCGTTAGGATTATGGAGGGTCACAAATGAAAAACAGCATTTAACAACAGGAGCGGGCATTGTGAGTATCTTGTAATGCACTTTGGCCTATGTAATGCTCCTGCTGTTTTTCAGGAATTTATTAATGATGTCCTACGAGATATGTTGCAACAGTGTGTTGTGGTGTACTTAGACGACATCCTCATACACTCACCCACACTTGAGGCTCATCGTTCTGATGTTACACTGGTTCTTCAGAGACTATGTGAGAACGGCCTGTTTTGTAAACTTGAGAAATGTGAGTTCCATCAGACTCAAGTAACCTTCCTAGGTTATGTTATCTCCGTTGCAGGGTTCTCCATGGATCCTGACAAGTTATCTGCAGAGGCCTCGTCCAGTTGGTCTTCGGTCTATTCAACGTTTTTTGGGGTTCGCCAATTACTATAGAAAGTTTATTAAAAACCTTTCTTCCTTGGTCAAACCCATCACAGACATGACCAGTAAAGATAATGATCAACTCCATTGGTCACCTACTGCCATTGAGGCCTTTGATAGTCTTAAGACTGCCTTTGCTGCCGCTCCAGTTCTGGCTCATCCTAACCCTGTCCTGCCTTTCGTTCTTGAGGTTGATGCATCTGAGACTGGAGTAGGTGCCCTCTTGTCTCAACGTCCTACGCCTGACGGTTTCTTGCATCCGTGTGGTTTCTTCTCTAAGAAATTGTCTCCAGCGGAGTGCAATTATGAAATTGGCGACAGGGAATTACTGGCCATAATTTTGGCACTCAAGGAATGCGGCGTCTTCTCGAGGGTACTAGCGTGCCAGTGCTCATTCTTACTGACCACAAGAATTTAACTTATCTATCTGAAGCAAAACGTTTGGGCGCTATTTTTGTCTCGGTTTAATTATGTGGTCTCCTACCTGCCTGGTAGTAAGAATGTTAGGGCTGATACCCTCTCTCTGCAATTTTCGTCTCTGTCCAAGGAGGAGTCTATACCTACTCCTGTTATACCTCCTGACCATATTTTGGCTACCATACGTACTAATTTGACTTCTCCCTTGGGGGAGGAGATCCTGGCTGCACAAACCAATGCACCGCCTGAGAAACCTAGTGGTAAGTGTTTTGTTCCTGAGAATCTTCGAACTAAACTTTTGCACACTTACCACTATCCTAAAGCCGCAGGTCCCCCAGGCAAGAACCAAATGATTTGGTCTGGCACTCGACAATTCTGGTGGCAAGGTCTTCGTTCTGATGTTGCTGCGTATGTTGCCTCCTGCTCAGTTTGTGCACAGAATAAGACTCCTCGACGTCTTCCTGTGGGTCTTCTTCAACCTATTGCTAATGGTGAGCGTCCTTGGACACATCTTTCCATGGACTTCATTGTCGAGCTCCCTGTTTCCAATGGCAATACTGTTATCCTTATGGTGGTTGACCTTTTTCTAAAATGTCACATTGCATTCCCTTGATGAAGCTTCCTACCACTCAGGAGCTTGCTTCAATTTTTGCCCGGGAGGTCTTCTGTTTACATGGGTTACACAAGGAGATAGTGTCGGACCGGGGTAGCCAGTTTGTCTCCAGATTTTGGCGTTCCTTTTGTGCTCAAATGGGGATTCAGCTTTCCTTCTCCTCAGCATATCACCCTCAATCCAATGGGGCTGCGGAACGGTCGAATCAAGCTCTGGAACAGTTCCTCCGTTGCTATGTCTCAGATCACCACAATAATTGGTCTGAACTGTTACCTTGGGCAGAGTTTGCTCGTAATAGTGCTATTAATGTTTCCTCCAAGTTATCCCTGTTCATGGCGAATTATGGGTTTCAACCATCCTTGTTGCCCGATTCATTCATGTCTCAGGGTATTCCGGCTTTGGAGGAGCATCTCCGGCAACTCCGTTCCACGTGGGTGCAGTTTCAGGATTGCCTTCCTCGTTCTATGCAGCGCCAAAAGTTCCAGGCTGATCGTAGGCGTCTGCCCGCACCTTCCTACCAGGTTGGTGAGAGAGTTTAGCTGTCCTCCCGCAACTTGAACCTTCGTGTGCCTTCCAATAAATTGGCTCCCCGTTATGTTGGTCCTTTTCGAATACTCCGACGGGTTAATCCTGTGGCCTACGCTCTTGACCTTCCTCCTGCTATGCGCATCTCCAATGTTTTTCATGTCTCCCTCTTGAAACCATTGGTTTGTATTCGGTTTACCACTGTGTTGCCTCGTCCCTGTCCTATCTTTGTTGACAACCATGAGGAGTATGAGGTCAGCAGCATTATTGACTCTCGTATGTCCAGGGGCCGTGTACAGTATTTGGTTCACTGGAGGGGCTACGGTCCGGAGGAGCGTTCTTGGGTTCATTCCTCTGATGTTCATGCTCTCGCCCTCGTCTGTGCCTTCCATGCCCGTTTCCCCAATAAGCCTTTTGTTCTCCCGCGGGGGAGGGGTCGTTGAGGGGAGGGTACTGTCAGGGTTTTTCCCTGTTGTGTTTGCCATGTGCTGCTGGCAGCCATTTTACTCACCTCTCTTCCTGACTTGGATGCTGCTCACTTCCTGCACTTCCTTTTATGGCCAGACTGTTGTGCATCATCCATGTGAGACAGGATGCAGTCTCAGAATTGTGATGTCATCATTTATTATTTAAAGGGCCTCTGTTCAGTATGCTTTGCCTTTGCGTTGTCTCAGACCTGTTTGTGAGAGTTCCTGTGTATTACCTGGCTACTTGACGTCCTTCCTGGTTCCTGATCCCTGGCTTGTTCCTGACTCTGCTGTTCTCCTTGTTCCTGATTCTGGCTCGTCTGACAATTCGATTTGGCTCCTGACTCGGCTCGTCTGACTACCAGCTCTGGTTTTGACTCCTGGCTTGTTTTTTGACTTGTGGACATTTATAATTTTTTGCTATTAATAAAGGTGTGATTATTTTTGCACTTCTCGTCTCAGTCTGATTCCTGGCACCCTGACAACACAGAACCCTGAGACCCAAACCTTCAGACTGCTCCACCACTGGACATTGTGATCCGATTTAAAAAAAATTTAAGGAGAAGGAAATGCTCTTAAATCAAGCAAGAAAGAATCAACCTGTCTGCTTTGGAGGGAATGTCCTTCAGTACCTAACAGAATACCTAACAGATGGGTCTTTCCAACACACATCTGGACCATCAGAAACAACACTGTCTTATTTGCAATTCCCCATATGACATCCACAACTTCTGCTCCACGCTTCGTCTCGATCCCCCCATCAGTTCCTCTTCCAGAACCCCCCTCTTCACTACCTACGACTAAAAGATCAGGAAACCTAGCTGACTCTTGGCACACGGTACAATTGAAGAACACCCCACCTGCTACCTCACCCAAGAGTCAAACTATCTCCAGTCCCACACCTTCAACTCACTCATCTTAAAGACCCATCTTAGAGACCATGAAAACTGAACTGACCTCCAGATGTGATTCCTTCCAAAGATGGGCAAGTAAATGTAACAATTACTCCACCATCAGACTTTATATGCCACAGTTACCTGGGTTTGTTTCTTATACCTTGCTTAGAAGTTAGATGGTCCTTAAATTCCATTAGCTTGCCACCTTATTCCCCCCTTCCCCTTCCTCTCCCCTTTACCCCCCCCCCCTACTAGGATATTTTGCTCTACTTATACAACAGGTCACTGTAGACCTATGAATAATAGGGCTAGTAGTGGTAATACCCCCTAAACACTCTCACTTATATCCTATAATAGAAAGAGACTTTTTCTTTCTACTTTTGTTACTGAGTTTATTATTGTTATTTATACTATGCTATTTGAAACAAACAGTTTATTATCTGGTTTGTTATTTGTTCTACACCCAACTTTTTCTTGCAGGAGGGTGCACATCCACCCAAACAAAGCAAAACTACAGCACACATCTCCCTTGCTTATTATACTAACAGGATATACCGACAATTACCTACACACAAATGCATAAATCAAACGACAGACAGGTGCAAACACTAACCCTATTAATGCAGAATGCAAAAAGGGGGCTAAATTCACATCACAAACGATCGAAAGCCCTTCTCGGGTCATCAGCATAAAAATTTCAAAAGTACAATTCACACCTCTTATAAGTGCAGAGGTACCCCCAACCTATGGGTAAATAAAACAGCCTAAAAACCTACTGTATCTGCCGCTGTGCACAACTTGACAATACATCCTGCAAATAATATATCACTTTAGCAAGGGGTGTGGGAGGCCAATGGTAGTAACCACCCTTATGATGTTAGGGATCTAGGGGCTTGGGTAATTACCCACTCTCCATTACTCTCCACTACTCTGCTTCAAGTTAGGAATCCAACTTGCAGTGAATATCTGTCCTGTACTGAAACAGTGTAGGACATTGTTGGAAGTGTACATTAACATGGCCAGACAGGAGGAGGCTAAGGCACTACCGTGCGACACCTGTGGCTTGCTTGTGACTAAGATTCCATAGAGAAGAATTAGATTGCACTAGCAGTACTCTCCTGAATCTCTCTCTTCCAGAAACTATCCATTGAGGGGGGAAAAACTTGAAGGTAAACAATAACAATAAATATCAACAATAATAATATTATAAAATTACTTAACACCTCTTGACGAGACAAAGAACTACTGGGAGGCAACGGGAAATAGAAGGGATACTTAAAGCTCTGGTGTAGGGTATTCTTTGCCTCCTTCTGGTAGTCAGGTGATGCAATTCCCAGGAGTAAGGTCTCATGGACTCTCGCAACCATTAGTAAGAAATGGTTTTTTTCCATGAATCAGAGTAAAATTTTAAGAATCTTGCTACTTTAGTTCTGTTATCACTTCATTCAATGGTATTCTTTGTTTAAAGGGACACTGAACCCAATTTTTTTCTCTTGCGATTCAGATAGGGCGTGCATTTTAAAGCAACTTTCTAATTTACTCCTATTATAACATTTTCTTCATTCTCTTGGTATCTTCATTTGAAATGCAAGAATGCAAGTTTAGATGCCGGCCCATTTTTGGTTAACAACCTGGGTTGTTCTTGCTGATTGGTGGATAAATTCACCCACCAATAAACTAGTGCTGTCCAGTGGACCGAACCAAAAAAATAGCTTAGATGCCCTTTTCAAATAAAGATAGCAAGAAAACAAAGAAAAATTGATAATAGGAGTAAATCAGTAAGTTGCTTAAAATTGCATGCTCTATCTGAATCGCTAAATTTTGGTTCAGTGTCCCTTTAAAAGCAGGTAGGTAAGCTCAGGAACATACATGTGTCTGAAACACTATATTGTAGTTTTGCAAGAATAATTTTAACAATGGACAACAATGCCGAGTGCATTTAGGGGAAGACGCCGACGGACATACAACAGTCCACTTCTGACCCGGGCTTCATACTTGCCAGTCTTAAGGCATCAGAGTAGTGTTCCTCAACTCCCCCAGGCATCGCAGGGAGTCAATACAACACTTGATCTGCTGTTATAAGTTGTCCCCTATAAGTATATGGAGCATAGACAGACATTAAAGCATTTGTTCCACTTAGGGTGAAAAGTGGTCATGCTGAAAACATTTTATTTTAAATAAATATCAGTCATTTTGGGGCATTGAGGTCTCAATATATTTTAACTGAATTGCCCAAAAGAAATCTTGCACAACAAACAATACTTGTAGATATCATTAGCCAATATGTATTCTTTACCCATGCTACAACTTTGCCACCTAGTGGGTTAAGAGAATTGGCAGTTTTCATTCTAAATGCCAAAATTCTCTATTCCCTTTGAAAACAATATTGCTTGGGTTCACTCTAGGTCAGTTTTAAAATTTATTATGCATTAAAGCACAGAATAAAATCAACCATTATGTCCAGTGTTATTAAAAGAAACACAAAAAACAGGGAACATGGCCAAAGTTTAGTGAACTTGAAATAGTTTCCAGATTATTGCAGCCTTGTCTGGGATCTCTTACTTCAGTCACAACTTAAAAGGCTAGAAATGCTTTACCTGGCCAAAAAATAAATAAATATGAAAATAAGTACTGAAATGAAACCATAAGGTAATGAATGACATATACAATATAATCTTTGAGATTAATTGGATTTGTAGTTTGTTTTTTTTTGTGGTTATTTTTGCTGCTCTACTTGTAATAAAGTGATAATGTTCGACTAGACAGCCCGAACATGGTGACACTAATGTTATTAGTGACCGAGGTGTTGGGGACTTGAAAGAGGTGTCAGGATGGAGGGTATAGTAAATTAGAGAGAGCATTCATTGCCCTTCCCCCAAAAGCAAATTATCTCTTAACAGATGTAATCATTACAGTAGCATAACTTAGCAGTTTCAACTACTGAACATATAAAAATAACAACAACAAAAGCTGCTTTAGCCATTTTCAAAGGCAAGTTTGTTATGAATTAATGGGGGAAAAATGTGGATGTTCATATTATAACATCTCAGTTCACTTATCTTAAATTATGTCATCTGTACACATGACTACCTATCTGTCAAACTATGGTGGTGGGGGAGAAGAGATATTTTTTTTTAGAAACAGTGAACCAGAAAAAAACACAAATTACGCTTACCTGATCATTTCTTTTTCCCCTGATAGAAAAAGAGTCCACAGCTGCATTCATTACTTTTGGGAAATAAGAACCTGGCCACCAGGAGAAGGCAAAGACAACCCAGCCAGAGGCTTAAATACTCCTCTCACTCCCCTCATCCCCCAGTCGTTCTGCCGAGGAACAAGGAATAAAAGAAAAATAGGGTGAACGGTGCCAGAAGAATATAAGGACGACCCACATAAAATTACGGGTGGGGAGCTGAGGACTCTTTCCATCAGAAGAAAATCAGGTAAGCATAATTTATGTTCTACTTCTTAAATGGAAAGAGTCCACGGCTGCATTCATTACTTTTGGAAAAACAATACCCAAGCTATAGAGGACACTGAATGCCAAGATGCGAGGGTACAATAGGCGGCCCCATACTGAGGGCACCAGGCCGGAAACCTCTACCCAATAAAAAAAACGCTTCGTCCAAAGCTGAGAAAATTTAAGAGGAAAAACCCCAGTGACACTGACTCGCAGTTATGTCAGAGCCAAACCAGAGACCGAAAACTGACTCGACTGAGCCAACAGTCCTCCAGGAGACACTGTTGCCCAACAAACGGTCCCCCACCGCTCATCTCCACAAATGAAGTAGACACCAGCTGAAATCCCCAAGGGGACAAAAGACAAAGGAGAACCAAGGAAACCGAAAGGTCCCATAATACAAAAAGGAACACCTCCACGAGTGAGCCCAGCTCACAGAGCCCAAAGGGGCCCAAACAGGGCAAGGAGGCCACGCCTATGCCAAGCGAAACCCAGGATAAGACCCGGCACAGAGACAGAACAGACGTCTCCCCAATATCCTGCAAGCACGGATGCAACAGAAGAGGCAAAGACCTCCTCCCAGTGTCTGGCCATAGAATACCAAGGTATGAAACCATGAAAAAAAGTGTGTAATACACCCAGGTGAAAACCCCCAAGTTTGAGAACACAGAGTCCACAACAGGACAACACCGAGGATACATGCGAGGAAGAAGCAGCAGTCAAGCAAGAAACAGACCGCAAAGCAACCCCCTTACAGAGGGCATGTTCAAGGCAACCTAAGTCGCCGGACCTACACACAGGTCCCTGAAAAAAGGAACACAAAAACCTCAATCGAGGCCCCCCGAGAAGGAAAGTATACTCTCAGTACCCGAAGGAAGAGTAAACTCTCTTGTATCAATGGAGGAAGTTGAAAGGAAAATCTATACCCTATTAGACTAAGCTAACAGGATAGACTCAACAAGCACACACATCCAGAGGAAACAGTGCGAACGCAGGTCCTTAGACTGCTCAGCCATCCTGACCTGCAGACCCACACTCAGCTGGACCAACCCAGCCTCCGGGATCCAAGACAAGGAAACAAAAGAATCCCGAAACAGATACAGGAACGAGCATTAGGATAGCACAGCCATCCCCACAGAGCCCAAGTACAACTCGACTCTGAAACAGACAACAAGGCCATAGACCTAAGAATCTATCAAAAGAAATGTCCAACAAGCCTGCTTGGAGCCAGCAAGACACCAGGGGGAACCAATCCCACCTCTCTGCCTCCCATCCAGGAGAAGCCCCAAGCAATGATTATCTCCATAGGGAGGATAATATCCCCTAAAGAAAAGGGATGATGCAGGAAGGGCAACAATTGTCCTCAAAGCCCAAATGCACTGTCTAATGGGAAGTAAAAATCCAAAAACAGATGTCCTAGAAAATGACCCTCCTACAAGTAGCTTAACAGGAAGAGGCACAGCCAACCTATCCGCCTGCAGAGCAGGGAATCAACGGGAACACTGGCAAGCTGACCAGGGGAATGCAACCCTAAGGCGCACCAGAAATTAGACATCCAGCGACAGCAGCTGGGTATGAACCAACCACCCTTGAGGCTCAAGCCACACGGCTAACCATCAGATGACATGAGCCACTCTGTGGCAAAGAGAAAAATTACTCTGAAAACCTGGCCAAACTATTACCAGGTGAGGTAGATGGAGCAAGGAAATAGCCCAAGTTCCCATTATCGTCGAATACCCCGACCAGCCCTGAGATCCAAGCTTCCAAAACCACCCAAGACTGGGTCAGTAAAAGAGGCCAAGCAGAGCATCGGCAACCGGAAGTCTCAGGGAGGAAAAACAGGTCCAGGCGCCTAATAGTTCAGGCAAACCTTACCCTAGAACTAAACACCCAAAAAGCCAGACACAAGGGTATGATAGCGAGAAGAACTAGAAAGCTCCGACCAAAGGGAGGAGCCGCCCCTAGTTAAAGTCCAGCGCTCCAAGAAGCAAGGCTAGAAGTCGTAAGATAATTTTCAGAGCCTCAGGACAACCAAGGTATACCTTGAGGTCCAAAAAATCCTACTAGCAGGACTAGTTTCCCTAACACCTCCGCACAAGCAGAGTACAACAGGGAAGAGAGGGCACTAAGCCTACCCAGCTTCGGAAAAGCACAGAGCTAAACAAAAGTCCCCGTAGGGAGCAACAATTACCCGGAAACACAGTTCTCTAAAAGTAGATCCACTTACCCGGAGGCAATGTAAGAAGACTCAAAGGCCTCTTTATAACTCAGTCAAGAGTATGAGCTGCATCTAGATATACTAGAAAGAGCTATGCGTACACCTGCAAGGTGTCAAGAGCTGCAACAGGTTTAAAACTGCAAACCTTCTGCATACTAGACAGCTATTCTATACAAGCTGTTGGATCAAGCCCAAAAGGACACACCCAGAGGCCTAAAAAATGAAGGCCAAACCACAAAATAGCGGTAAGGAGCATTAAGCCCTCCCGCCCTCCACTACATGGGGGAGGAAACACTAAGATCTGATGAAATCAGACGCTAGAGAGTGACGCGGCGGAAAAACTCCCCTGTCCGGTCATCTATGACTGAAGGCTATAAGGAATGAAACAATCCTTCCCACCTCACAGACCCACAGATCCTCTCGAATGCCAAGTTGAACATAAAAAAAAAAAAACAATGATAACCTGAGCACTCGGCGCTTCTACCGAACCAGCTAAGCAGAACAGCACCACGTGTCTGAACAGCCGCAAAACCGAACAAACCCGACAGGACTAGCCTGTACCAAGGGTCCCAACCGGCAGGCTGCTTAAATTTTCCCTTGTAGGGAAAAAACAGAAAACAGACAGTTTTAACTAACATGTCCAACAACTTCCGAAGAAAGAATATAAATACCAGAAGGTTCCCGAAGGAAACAAAAAACAAATAAAAGACATCCCATCGGATATAAATAAAATATAAGGCAACCCGGAGGTTAACGCCCAAAAAGACACAGGCCTACCTGCAGGACCAGCCAAACGGAGCAGTATCACACAAAACTGGGAAAGGTCTTTAATAAATGACAATCAGGAGATTACTTCGTCCCCACATGTTTAATGAGGTGCACCATTCGAAGTATCAGACTGAAAATCCCTGTATCTGGTAACGATAGGGTCATTCAATAACTGAAAAACATGTCTGAGCAACACGCGAAGGCGCGCAATCCTGTAACAGAAGGCACAACACTCAGGGACAGATACCTCCGCCAGGAACTGTAGAGGCCCTGCCCAAGGCGGAAGGCCCGGGACAATAAGGCATGAGCACATTATCAAATAAACGTCTGGACTCTTCAAACGAACAATCTCAACATTATGTGGAAGCAAAATCGTGCTGCAACCTCCGGGATAAACAAGCCACCCCGCATGGAGGAACCATAAACTGAGTTACTCGCATGTGCAGAAATATGATTTGGTAGGGAACTCGCCTCTCGGAGGACATGACCCCCAGAGGCGGATGGCTCAGCAGTCCCTGGATTCCCCGAGTCCGAGGAACCAGGTGCTACAAAATGGCATACGGAACAAAACTGGTTGACAGGCGTCAACGAGGCCACTCCGGATTCATCACCGGACACAGAATCTAAAATCAAAATAGTCTCAGTAACAGAATCCTCCATAGTTGGATAGAGGATATTTAAATATGGACTAAAGTAGTAAAAACTAAAATGGCACCTGATACCCCCCAATGGCTGGGGCACTCACCACCTCCTATGACCAGACCCCTGCGGACTAGAAATTTTTCTTTGCCACGCAGTCAGGAATGTGGAAATGGAACAACGGAAGATAGCCACGCCTGAACACAAGGTGAACCGTACAGTCCAAACAAGCGCGCCTAGCCAAAAGGCTGCGTCACTTCCAAAGGCCTCAAAGTTCCAACCACGAGCCCAGTAAACATTGCACATAAGCAGGTTGAATCACATAAACATGGATTATAAACACAACCCCCCCGTTCAATAATCCCCCTCAGGAAATATTAACCCTCGATTCCAAGATACTGAAAGAGACTCACTGAGACCCTTATGTTATAAGTTAGACCCGCAAGGTGGTAGCCTCTCGGGAAACATTCACATTACAGTACATTGCGAATAAAGTAAAATGAAACTATCTTACCGGAATCTACGCCGTGGAACAAGAACACGGCCCTTCAAGTGTAATGGATAGTAGCATCGCCTCCGCCATGGACTTGAGAGAAGAAAGCAGGCAGCGAAGCGAAGTTAGACAAGGAGCTGTTAATAACTCCAGACTCTAACTTTCATCCAAGCCCTCACTGAGAGACTGACAGGACAACTTAAAACTCCTGTCCCATGCCGAAGAGTACTACCCTCCATAAGAGACAAAAACAAAAATTAAAAATTCTGACACTTCTCTGCCATCCTCCTGGGACGAAAGGCAAAGAATGACTGGGGGATGAGGGGAGTGGGAGGAGTATTTAAGCCTTTGGCTGGGTTGTCTTTGCCTCCTCCTGGTGGCCAGGTTCTTATTTCATAAAGTAATGAATGCAGCTGTGGACTCTTTCCATTTAAGAAGAAAATTGCAATTTATTATAAAACATGGTACAAAATAAATATCTTCACTCATCTGCATTTAACCGTGGCTACTGTGAGATTTATTTTTATTTGTTTGGCCACCCCAATAAACTAAGCAGAGGTCCGGCAAACTGAGGATTCACACATCACAATTTACTACTGATGATGGTCAATTTAGCAGTAATAAAAAGGCAGTTTTCCAATCATGTATATTGAAAAACAAATTATGCTTACCAGATAATTTAATTTCCTTCTGTATAAGGAGAGTCCACAGCATTATTCCTTACTGTTGGGAAATATTGAACATGGCCACCAGGAGGAGGTAAAGACACCCCAGCCAAAAGCTTAAAGGGACACTCAGGTCAAATTACATTTTCATGTTTCAGATACAGCATGTAATTTTTAACAACTTGCCAATTTAGTTCCATTAAAAAAAAAAATGTGCACAGTCTTTGATATTTACACTTTTTGAGTCACCAGTTCCTACTGAGCATGTGCAAGAATTCAAAGACTATACGTATATGCATATGTGATTGGCCGATTGCTATCACATGGTACAGAGGGAGTGGAAATATAAATAACTTTGAAATTTGTTGGAAACGAATCTACTACTCATTTGATATTCAGAGTAAATGCTATTGTATTGTCTTGTTATCTTGCATTTGTTGATTATGCAAATCTACTGTGTTTACTGGTCCACACCTTTCCCACTTCCCCCATCCCCCAGTGATTCTGAAGAGGGAACATGGAACAGTAGGAGAATATCAGGGTACAAATGGTGCCAGAAGAAAAATATAATTTAGAGGGCCGCCCATCGGAGAACACGGGCGGGGGCCGTGGACTCTCCGTATACAGAAGGAAATTAAATGACTGGATAAGCATAATTTATGTTTTCCTTCTTAATATGAGGAGAGTCCATGGCATCATTCCTTACTGTTGGGAAACATATACCCAAGCTCTAGAGGTCACTGAATGAAAAGGGGAAGGACAAAAAGAGGCGGACCCTAATCTGAGGGCACCACAGCCTGCAAAACCTTTCTCCCGAAAGCTGCTTCAGCCGAAGAAAAAACACCAAACTTGTACAATATAGAAAAAGTGTTTGAGGACCAGGTAGCCGCCTTACAAATCTGATCCATAGAGGTCTCGTTCTTAAAGGCCCAAGAGGAAGCCACTGCTCTAGTAGAATGAGTCGTAAATCCTCTGCAGAGGTTTATGTCCCACTGTCTCATAAGCAGAGCGGATAAAACTCCATAACCAAAAATATAAGGATGTCGAAGAGACCTCCTGTCCCTTACGTTTCCCAGAATAGACAACAAAGAAGGACGAAGTTTGTCTAAAATCCTTAGTAGCCTGAAGGTAAAACTTCAAGGCAAGAACCACGTCCAAATTATGACGCAAACGTTACTTTGCAGACGAAGGAGGATATGGACACAAGAAAGGAACCGCAATTTCTTGATTGATGTTGCGGTCTGACACGACTTTAGGAAGAAAACTTAACTTAGTACGTAAGACAGCCTTATCAGAATGGAACACCAGATAAGACGGCTCACATTGCAAGGCAGCAATCTCAGATACTTTGCGCGCAGAAGCAATAGTCAGTAGAAAAGGAACCTTCCAGGACAACAATTTCATTTCAATCTCATGCATAGGCTCAAATGGAGCCCGTTGCAACACCTTAGGAAGATTTAGATTTTAAGGAGGAGCCTTAGATCTAAACACAGGTCTGATCCCAATCAGAGTCTTAAAGGTCTGTACATCGGGAAGCTCGGAGAGCCTTGAGTGCAGTAAAACAGAAATCTGTTTCCTCAGGGAACTGGCAGAAAGGCCCTTTTCAAGTCCATCCTGGAGAAACTATAGGATCCAGGCAACCTTAACTTTATGCCAGGAAAATCCACACTCTTCACACCAGAATAAGAAGGTTCTCCACACCTTATGATAGAAGCGACGGGTAACTGGCTTACGAGCTTGAATTAGAGTATCAATCACTCTCTCAGAATAACCTCTCAACTAGGACTAATCATTCAATCTCCATGCAGTCAGCCTCAAAGAATCTAGATTTTGATTTACAAAAGGACCTTGTTCCAGCAGATCCCTGTGACAAGGTAACTTCCAAGGAGGAGAAGTGGAGATCCTCACCAGATAAGCGAACCACATCCTTCGCGGCCACGATGGAGCAATCGGTATCACTGATGCCTGCTCCTGCTTGATGCGGCCCACTACGCGAGGAAGAAGTGGTAACGGCGGGAAAAGGTAAATTAGACTGAACCTCCAAGGCACTGCTAATGCATCTATTAGCTCCGCCTGAGGATCTCTGGACCTTGACACATATCTGAGTAGCTTGGTATTCAGATGAGACGCCATGAGATTCATCTCCGGCGTCACCCACTTGTTGCATATCTCCGCAAAAACTTTGGGATGGAGAGACCATTCCCCCAGATAAAAGGATTATCTGCTGAGAAAATACTCTTCCCAGTTGTCCACACCCGGAATGTGGATCGCTGACGGCAAACAGCTGTGGGCCTCCACCCACTCCAGAATTCGAGATACCTCCCTCATCGCTAGGGAGCTTCTTGTCCCCCCCTGATGGTTGATGTAAGCCACCAAGGTTTTATTGTCTGATTGGAATCTGATAAACCAAGACGAACCCAGAAGGGGCCAAGCCTTCATAGCATTGAAGATTGCTCAAAGTTCCAGAATGTTGATCGGTAAGGAGCGTTCCCCCCATTCTGATAGGCTTGCGTCTGTAGTCACAATCTCCCAGGATGGTCTTAAGAAGTATGTCCCTCGGGACAGCTGATCTGGACAGAGCCATTAAGAGAGCAAATCTCTCAACCGGTTGTCCAGAGATCTGTTGAGACAGATCCGAATGATCGCCGTTCCACTGCCTCAGCATGCACAGTTGCAGTGGTCTGAGACGGAACCTGGCAAAGGGAATGATGTCCATGCTGGACACTATGAGACCAATTACCTCCATGCACTGAGCCAGAGGGCCTTAAGGAGGTCCTGAGGGCAAGACATGCCGAAGCAAGCTTGCAACACCTCTGATCTCTTAGAAATATCCTCATGGATACGGAGTCTATTATAGTACCCAGGAATTCTACCCTGGTGCTTGGAATAAGATAACTAATTTCTAGGATTGTCTTCCATCCATGAGATCAAAGGAGAGAAGAGATTCCGAATGATCCCCTGCCAGATGAAAATATGGTGCTTGTACCAGAATATTGTCCAAGTAGGGAGCTACTGCTATACCCCGAATTCTAGAAACAGCTAGAAGAGTCCCTAGAACCTTCGTAAAAAATTCTTGGAGCAGTAGCTAGACTAAACGAAAGTGCAATGAACTGGAAGTGCTGATCCAGGAACGCAAACCTTAGGAACTGGAAGTGATCCTTGTGGATTGGAATGTGAAGGTAGATCCTTCAGATCTATAGTGGTCATGAACTGTCCTTCCTGAACTAAGGGAAGGATGGACTTTATCGTCTCCATCTTGAACGAGGGGACGTTTAGAAATTTGTTTAAGCACTTTAGGTCCAGAATCAGGCGAAAAGTCTCCTCCTCCTTTAGGACCACAAAAAGGTTTGAATAGTATCCCAAACCTAATTCTGCGATAGGTACTGGGACAATGACCCCTAAGGAGGACAGATCCCTCATGTACCCCAGAAAGGCTTCTCTCTTTTCTGGTCTTGAAGACAGGCTTGAGAGGAGAAATCTGCCCTTGGGTGGATGAGACTTGAACCTATGTTGTATCTCTGAGCTATGACCTCCAGGACCCATAGATCCTGCACGTCCCTGAACCAAGCGTCTAAAAAGAGCAACAGTCTGCCCGCTACACGATCCAGCGCCGGATTGGGGGCTGCCACTTCATGCCGATTAAGTCTTGGCAGGTTTCATACTCTGCTTGGATTTATTCCAAAACTGAACAGGCTTCCAAGTACTCTTGATTTGTTCGGGCTTAGCTGAGAGCTGCTGTCGTTGGGATTTATCAGAACAAAAGGAGCGAAAATTATAACTTTGTCCCTTAGACTTGTACTTTTTATCCTGCGGTAGGAAGGCACCCTTACCCCCTGTAACCGTGGAGATAATGGAGTCCAGGCCTGGACCAAAAAAACAGAATTTATGTTTACCTGATAAATTACTTTCTCCAACGGTGTGTCCGGTCCACGGCGTCATCCTTACTTGTGGGACATCCTCTTCCCCAACAGGAAATGGCAAAGAGCCCAGCAAAGCTGGTCACATGATCCCTCCTAGGCTCCGCCTACCCCAGTCATTTGACCGACGTAAAGGAGGAATATTTGCATAGGAGAAACCATATGATACCGTGGTGACTGTAGTTAAAGAAAATAAATTATCAGACCTGATTAAAAAACCAGGGCGGGCCGTGGACCGGACACACCGTTGGAGAAAGTAATTTATCAGGTAAACATAAATTCTGTTTTCTCCAACATAGGTGTGTCCGGTCCACGGCGTCATCCTTACTTGTGGGAACCAATACCAAAGCTTTAGGACACGGATGAAGGGAGGGAGCAAATCAGGTCACCTAAATGGAAGGCACCACGGTTTGCAAAACCTTTCTCCCAAAAATAGCCTCAGAAGAAGCAAAAGTATCAAACTTGTAAAATTTGGTAAAAGTGTGCAGTGAAGACCAAGTCGCTGCCCTACATATCTGATCAACAGAAGCCTCGTTCTTGAAGGCCCATGTGGAAGCCACAGCCCTAGTGGAATGAGCTGTGATTCTTTCAGGAGGCTGCCGTCCGGCAGTCTCATAAGCCAATCTGATGATGCTTTTAATCCAAAAAGAGAGAGAGGTAGAAGTTGCTTTTTGACCTCTCCTTTTACCAGAATAAACAACAAACAAGGAAGATGTTTGTCTAAAATCCTTTGTAGCATCTAAATAGAATTTTAGAGCGCGAACAACATCCAAATTGTGCAACAAACGTTCCTTCTTTGAAACTGGATTCGGACACAAAGAAGGCACGACTATCTCCTGGTTAATGTTTTTGTTAGAAACAACTTTCGGAAGAAAACCAGGTTTAGTACGTAAAACCACCTTATCTGCATGGAAAACCAGATAAGGAGGAGAACACTGCAGAGCAGATAATTCTGAAACTCTTCTAGCAGAAGAAATTGCAACCAAAAACAAAACTTTCCAAGATAATAACTTAATATCAACGGAATGCAAGGGTTCAAACGGAACCCCCTGAAGAACTGAAAGAACTAAGTTGAGACTCCAAGGAGGAGTCAAAGGTTTGTAAACAGGCTTGATTCTAACCAGAGCCTGAACAAAGGCTTGAACATCTGGCACAGCTGCCAGCTTTTTGTGAAGTTACACAGACAAGGCAGAAATCTGTCCCTTCAAGGAACTTGCCGATAATCCTTTCTCCAATCCTTCTTGAAGAAAGGATATAATCTTAGGAATCTTTACCTTGTTCCAAGGGAATCCTTTAGATTCACACCAACAGATATATTTTTTCCATATTTTGTGGTAAATTTTTCTAGTTACAGGCTTTCTGGCCTGAACAAGAGTATCAATAACAGAATCTGAGAACCCTCGTTTTGATAAGATCAAGCGTTCAATCTCCAAGCAGTCAGCTGGAGTGAGACCAGATTCGGATGTTCGAACGGACCTTGAACAAGAAGGTCTCGTCTCAAAGGTAGCTTCCATGGTGGAGCCGATGACATATTCACCAGATCTGCATACCAAGTCCTGCGTGGCCACGCAGGAGCTATCAAGATCACCGACGCCCTCTCCTGATTGATCCTGGCTACCAGCCTGGGGATGAGAGGAAACGGCGGGAATACATAAGCTAGTTTGAAGGTCCAAGGTGCTACTAGTGCATCTACTAGAGTCGCCTTGGGATCCCTGGATCTGGACCCGTAGCAAGGAACCTTGAAGTTCTGACGAGAGGCCATCAGATCCATATCTGGAATGCCCCACAATTGAGTAATTTGGGCAAAGATTTCCGGATGGAGTTCCCACTCCCCCGGATGTAATGTCTGACGACTCAGAAAATCCGCTTCCCAATTTTCCACTCCTGGAATGTGGATTGCAGACAGGTGGCAGGAGTGAGTCTCCGCCCATTGAATGATTTTGGTCACTTCTTCCATCGCCAGGGAACTCCTTGTTCCCCCCTGATGGTTGATGTACGCAACAGTCGTCATGTTGTCTGATTGAAACCGTATGAACTTGGCCTTTGCTAGCTGAGGCCAAGCCTTGAGAGCATTGAATATCGCTCTCAGTTCCAGAATATTTATCGGTAGAAGAGATTCTTCCCGAGACCAAAGACCCTGAGCTTTCAGGGGTCCCCAGACCGCGCCCCAGCCCATCAGACTGGCGTCGGTCGTGACAATGACCCACTCTGGTCTGCGGAAGGTCATCCCTTGTGACAGGTTGTCCAGGGACAGCCACCAACGGAGTGAGTCTCTGGTCCTCTGATTTACTTGAATCGTCGGAGACAAGTCTGTATAGTCCCCATTCCACTGACTGAGCATGCACAGTTGTAATGGTCTTAGATGAATGCGCGCAAAAGGAACTATGTCCATTGCCGCTACCATCAAACCTATTACTTCCATGCACTGCGCTATGGAAGGAAGAGGAACGGAATGAAGTGTTTGACAAGAGTTTAGAAGTTTTGTTTTTCTGGCCTCTGTCAGAAAAATCCTCATTTCTAAGGAGTCTATTATTGTTCCCAAGAAGGGAACCCTTGTTGACGGAGATAGAGAACTCTTTTCTACGTTCACTTTCCATCCGTGAGATCTGAGAAAGGCCAGGACTATGTCCGTGTGAGCCTTTGCTTGAGGAAGGGACGACGCTTGAATCAGAATGTCGTCCAAGTAAGGTACCGCTAGAAGGGACCCTAGTACCTTTGTGAAAATCCTTGGAGCAGTGGCTAATCCGAAAGGAAGTGCCACGAACTGGTAATGCTTGTCCAGGAATGCGAACCTTAGGAACCGATGATGTTCCTTGTGGATAGGAATATGTAGATACGCACCCATTAAATCCACCGTGGTCATGAATTGACCTTCCTGGATGGAAGGAAGAATTGTTCGAATAGTTTCCATTTTGAACGATGGAACCTTGAGAAACTTGTTTAGGATCTTGAGATCTAAGATTGGTCTGAACGTTCCCTCTTTTTTGGGAACTACGAACAGATTGGGGTAGAACCCCATCCCTTGTTCTCCTAATGGAACAGGATGAATCACTCCCATTTTTAACAGGTCTTCTACACAATGTAAGAATGCCTGTCTCTTTATGTGGTCTGAAGACAATTGAGACCTGTGGAACCTCCCCCTTGGGGGAGGCCCCTTGAATTCCAGAAGATAACCTTGGGAGACTATTTCTAGTGCCCAAGGATCCAGAACATCTCTTGCCCAAGCCTGAGCGAAGAGAGAGAGTCTGCCCCCCACCAGATCAGGTCCCGGATCGGGGGCCAACATTTCATGCTGTCTTGGTAGCAGTGGCAGGCTTCTTGGCCTGCTTTCCCTTGTTCCAGCCTTGCATTGGTCTCCAGGCTGGCTTGGCTTGAGAAGTATTACCCTCTTGCTTAGAGGACGTAGCACTTGGGGCTGGTCCGTTTCTACGAAAGGGACGAAAATTAGGTTTATTTTTGGCCTTGAAAGACCTATCCTGAGGAAGGGCGTGGCCCTTACCCCCAGTGATATCAGAGATAATCTCTTTCAAGTCAGGGCCAAACAGCGTTTTCCCCTTGAAAGGAATGTTAAGCAATTTGTTCTTGGAAGACGCATCCGCTGACCAAGATTTCAACCAAAGCGCTCTGCGCGCCACAATAGCAAACCCAGAATTTTTCGCCGCTAACCTAGCCAATTGCAAAGTGGCGTCTAGGGTGAAAGAATTAGCCAATTTGAGAGCACGGATTCTGTCCATAATCTCCTCATAAGGAGGAGAATCACTATCGATCGCCTTTTCTAGCTCATCGAACCAGAAACACGCGGCTGTAGTGACAGGGACAATGCATGAAATTGGTTGTAGAAGGTAACCTTGCTGAACAAACATCTTTTTAAGCAAACCTTCTAATTTTTTATCCATAGGATCTTTGAAAGCACAACTATCTTCTATGGGTATAGTGGTGCGTTTGTTTAAAGTAGAAATCGCCCCCTCGACCTTGGGGACTGTCTGCCATAAGTCCTTTCTGGGGTCGACCATGGGAAACAATTTTTTAAATATGGGGGGAGGGACGAAAGGTATACCGGGCCTTTCCCATTCTTTATTTACAATGTCCGCCACCCGCTTGGGTATAGGAAAAGCTTCTGGGGGCCCCGGGACCTCTAGGAACTTGTCCATTTTACATAGTTTCTCTGGGATGATCAAATTCTCACAATCATCCAGAGTGGATAACACCTCCTTAAGCAGAGCGCGGAGATGTTCCAACTTAAATTTAAATGTAATCACATCGGGTTCAGCTTGTTGAGAAATTTTCCCTGAATCTGAAATTTCTCCCTCAGACAAAACCTCCCTGGCCCCCTCAGACTGGTGTAGGGGCATATCAGAACCATTATCATCAGCGTCCTCATGCTCTTCAGTATCTAAAACAGAGCAGTCGCGCTTACGCTGATAAGTGGGCATTTTGGCTAAAATGTTTTTGATAGAATTATCCATTACAGCCGTTAATTGTTGCATAGTAAGGAGTATTGGCGCGCTAGATGTACTAGGGGCCTCCTGAGTGGGCAAGACTGGTGTAGACGAAGGAGGGAATGATGCAGTACCATGCTTACTCCCCTCACTTGAGGAATCATCTTGGGCATCATTTTCAGTGTCACATAAATCACATCTATTTAAATGAGAAGGAACCTTGGCTTCCCCACATTCAGAACACAGTCTATCTGGTAGTTCAGACATGTTAAACAGGCATAAACTTGATAACAAAGTACAAAAAAACGTTTTAAAATAAAACCGTTACTGTCACTTTAAATTTTAAACTGAACACACTTTATTACTGCAATTGCGAAAAAGTATGAAGGAATTGTTCAAAATTCACCAAAATTTCACCACAGTGTCTTAAAGCCTTAAAAGTATTGCACACCAAATTTGGAAGCTTTAACCCTTAAAATAACGGAACCGGAGCCGTTTTTATCTTTAACCCCTTTACAGTCCCTGGTATCTGCTTTGCTGAGACCCAACCAAGCCCAAAGGGGAATAAGATACCAAATGACGCCTTCAGAAAGTCTTTTTTATGTATCAGAGCTCCTCACACATGCGACTGCATGTCATGCTTCTCAAAAACAAGTGCGCAATACCGGCGCGAAAATGAGGCTCTGCCTATGATTAGGGAAAGCCCCTAGAGAATAAGGTGTCTAAAACAGTGCCTGCCGATATTATTTTACAAAAATACCCATATTAAATGATTCCTCAAGGCTAAATATGTTATATATGAATCGATTTAGCCCAGAAAATGTCTACAGTCTTAACAAGCCCTTGTGAAGCCCTTATTTACTCTGTAATAAAAATGGCTTACCGGATCCCATAGGGAAAATGACAGCTTCCAGCATTACATCGTCTTGTTAGAATGTGTCATACCTCAAGCAGCAAAAGTCTGCTCACCCAACTGAAGTTAATTCCTCTCAACAGTCCTGTGTGGAACAGCCATCGATTTTAGTAACGGTTGCTAAAATCATTTTCCTCTTACAAACAGAAATCTTCATCTCTTTTCTGTTTCAGAGTAAATAGTACATACCAGCACTATTTTAAAATAACAAACTCTTGATTGAATAATAAAAACTACAGTTAAACACTAAAAAACTCTAAGCCATCTCCGTGGAGATGTTGCCTGTACAACGGCAAAGAGAATGACTGGGGTAGGCGGAGCCTAGGAGGGATCATGTGACCAGCTTTGCTGGGCTCTTTGCCATTTCCTGTTGGGGAAGAGGATGTCCCACAAGTAAGGATGACGCCGTGGACCGGACACACCTATGTTGGAGAAAAATAATTTACCTTAAAAGTAAGGGAAAGGAGTCAAAACTTAGAAGTCATATCCACAGACCAGGACTTCAGCCAGAGCGCCCAATGGATCTGAACTGAAAAACCAGACACTTTAGCATGTAGGCAAATAATCTTCATGATTGCATCACAGATAAAACAATTAGCAATTCTCAATGCTTTAATTCTTTCCTCGATAACTTCGAGGGGACCCTCCACCTCGATCAATTCCGATAAGGAGTTGCACCAATAGGTAGCTGCTCCTGCAACCGAGGCAACAGCCGCTGCCAGTTGAAACAAGTATCCATATGATCCAACATCTTTCTTAGAAAAGTTTACATCTTCTTATCCATTGGCTCTCAGAACGACGATCTATACCCAAGCGGGATAGTAGTACGTTTGGCAAGCGTAGAGATAGCGCCATCCACCTTAGGGGCGGAACCCCTACAATTCCAATTGAGAGTCTGGGACTGGGAATAATTTCTTAAAAGAAGACTAAGGAGAAAAGGAAGATCCAATTCTGTCCCATTCGTTTTTAATAATGTTTACCATCTTTACAGGTACAGGAAAAGTTAACGGCACTACCCTGTCCTTGTACACTGTCTAATTTAGAAATCAAAGGTTCATCAGGCAGCTTGGCCTCTGGAACCTCTAATGTAGACAGGACCTCTATCAGACGAAAACGTAAGTGTTCAATCTTAAATCTAAAGGCTGGTTCCTCCGAAAGCAGGAGGCTTAGAGGCAGCAGACTCCATCCCAGAAAGTTCACCCTCTAAAGCCTCAGTCAGAACAGAAAAATCCAATAGTTTACATGACCCTTGGGCAGGAGAGCTATGTTTAACATTTTGCTTGCATTTAGTGGGGCGAGGTAAAGCACTGAGGACCTCAGACACCGCCATTCTTAACTGTGCGGTAAAATCTGATGGTAAAAGGATTCCCTCCAGAAGCTGCTTGTGTGGAAGGAGATAACTAAGGGGTATGCACCTCATGGGACGGCGAGTCCTCAGAGGTGGACGGCTCAGTGGTACTAAAGGGGTTAACCTTCAAGGCATGTGGAACATAGTTGAGAGGACGGGCATACCAAGGACTCCTCACAATATAAACAGGTATTACTATTTGGAATAGAGGGAGTACCCTCTAATATCTCAGAATCCTCCATAGCTTAAGCTAATAACAGTAGGACACAGAAAATAAAACTATCTTTTTTATTTCTCAAAAAAACGGCACCTTTATACTCCCCATGGCTGGGGCACTCACCACCTCCTAGACCCAGACAATACAGAGAAAAAGCATCTTCTCCGACAGCCAGCTCGGTCAGGAAAGAGGAAAATGAAAGAGAGAACACTCCCGGTCACATGGTGGGCAAGGCAGGTCCGCTCCTGCTATAAGAAAAAGTGTGCCAAGCTACAAGCTGCGCAGCGTTCAAAGTAAAAGTAAAAACCTCTGCGTTCCAGTCACATCAACAGTCTATGAGCCCATAAATCTCACACATAAAGCAGCATAAAATCAAAGCATCACATTTGATTAATCCCCACTGTTCAATAATCCCCCTCAGGAGGTATTAACCCATGATTCTATTAAGATAAAAAGAGCCACACTGTGACCTTGTCTCCTAGCGTTTTCAACATATGTAAAAATTGAAACGATCTTACCAGAATCCATGCTGTGGAATAGAAACACAGCCTCTCAAGTGTGACAGTCTTGTAGCATCGCTCCTCACATGGACTTGAGAAAAAAAAAAAAAAAAACAGAATTTATGTTTACCTGATAAATTACTTTCTCCAACGGTGTGTCCGGTCCACGGCGTCATCCTTACTTGTGGGATATTCTCTTCACCAACAGGAAATGGCAAAGAGCCCAGCAAAGCTGGTCACATGATCCCTCCTAGGCTCCGCCTTCCCCAGTCATTCGACCGACATAAAGGAGGAATATTTGCATAGGAGAAATCATGATACCGTGGTGACTGTAGTTAAAGAAAATAAATTATCAGACCTGATTAAAAAACCAGGGCGGGCCGTGGACCGGACACACCGTTGGAGAAAGTAATTTATCAGGTAAACATAAATTCTGTTTTCTCCAACATAGGTGTGTCCGGTCCACGGCGTCATCCTTACTTGTGGGAACCAATACCAAAGCTTTAGGACACGGATGAAGGGAGGGAGCAAATCAGGTCACCTAGATGGAAGGCACCACGGCTTGCAAAACCTTTCTCCCAAAAATAGCCTCAGAAGAAGCAAAAGTATCAAATTTGTAAAATTTAGTAAAAGTGTGCAGTGAAGACCAAGTCGCTGCCTTACATATCTGCTCAACAGAAGCCTCGTTCTTGAAGGCCCATGTGGAAGCCACGGCCCTAGTGGAATGAGCTGTGATTCTTTCAGGAGGCTGCCGTCCGGCAGTCTCGTAAGCCAATCTGATGATGCTTTTAAGCCAAAAAGAGAGAGAGGTAGAAGTTGCTTTTTGACCTCTCCTTTTACCAGAATAAACAACAAACAAGGAAGATGTTTGTCTAAAATCCTTTGTAGCATCTAAATAGAATTTTAGAGCACGAACTACATCCAAATTGTGCAACAAACGTTCCTTCTTTGAAACTGGATTCGGACACAAAGAAGGCACGACTATCTCCTGGTTAATGTTTTTGTTAGAAACAACTTTCGGAAGAAAACCAGGTTTAGTACGTAAAACCACCTTATCTGCATGGAACACCAGATAAGGAGGAGAACACTGCAGAGCAGATAACTCTGAAACTCTTCTAGCAGAAGAAATTGCAACCAAAAACAAAACTTTCCAAGATAATAACTTAATATCAACGGAATGTAAGGGTTCAAACGGAACCCCCTGAAGAACTGAAAGAACTAAATTGAGACTCCAAGGAGGAGTCAAAGGTTTGTAAACAGGCTTGATTCTAACCAGAGCCTGAACAAAGGCTTGAACATCTGGCACAGCTGCCAGCTTTTTGTGAAGTAACACAGACAAGGCAGAAATCTGTCCCTTCAGAGAACTTGCAGATAATCCTTTCTCCAAACCCTCTTGAAGAAAGGATAGAATCTTAGGAATTTTTATCTTGTCCCAAGGGAATCCTTTAGATTCACACCAACAGATATATTTTTTCCATATTTTGTGGTAGATTTTTCTAGTTACAGGCTTTCTGGCCTGAACAAGAGTATCAATGACAGAATCTGAGAACCCTCGCTTTGATAAGATCAAGCGTTCAATCTCCAAGCAGTCAGTTGGAGTGAGACCAGATTCGGATGTTCGAACGGACCTTGAACAAGAAGGTCTCGTCTCAAAGGTAGCTTCCATGGTGGAGCCGATGACATATTCACCAGGTCTGCATACCAAGTCCTGCGTGGCCACGCAGGAGCTATCAAGATCACCGATGCCCTCTCCTGATTGATCCTGGCTACCAGCCTGGGGATGAGAGGAAACGGCGGGAATACATAAGCTAGTTTGAAGGTCCAAGGTGCTACTAGTGCATCTACTAGAGTCGCCTTGGGATCCCTGGATCTGGACCCGTAGCAAGGAACCTTGAAGTTCTGACGAGAGGCCATCAGATCCATGTCTGGAATGCCCCACAATTGAGTAATTTGGGCAAAGATTTCCGGATGGAGTTCCCACTCCCCCGGATGAAATGTCTGACGACTCAGAAAATCCGCTTCCCAATTTTCCACTCCTGGGATGTGGATTGCAGACAAGTGGCAGGAGTGAGCCTCCGCCCATTGAATGATTTTGGTCACTTCTTCCATCGCCAGGAAGCTCCTTGTTCCCCCCTGATGGTTGATGTACGCAACAGTCGTCATGTTGTCTGATTGAAACCGTATGAATTTGGCCTTTGCTAGCTGAGGCCAAGCCTTGAGAGCATTGAATATCGCTCTCAGTTCCAGAATATTTATCGGGAGAAGAGATTCTTCCCGAGACCAAAGACCCTGAGCTTTCAAGGGTCCCCAGACCGCGCCCCAGCCCACCAGACTGGCGTCGGTCGTGACAATGACCCACTCTGGTCTGCGGAAGCTCATCCCCTGTGACAGGTTGTCCAGGGACAGCCACCAACGGAGTGAATCTCTGGTCCTCTGATCTACTTGTATCGTCGGAGACAAGTCTGTATAATCCCCATTCCACTGACTGAGCATGCACAGTTGTAATGGTCTTAGATGAATTCGCGCAAAAGGAACTATGTCCATTGCCGCTACCATCAAACCTATTACTTCCATGCACTGCGCTATGGAAGGAAGAGGAACAGAATGAAGTATTTGACAAGAGTTTAGAAGTTTTGATTTTCTGGCCTCTGTCAGAAAGATCCTCATTTCTAAGGAGTCTATTACTGTTCCCAAGAAGGGAACCCTTGTTGATGGAGATAGAGAACTTTTTTCTACGTTCACTTTCCACCCGTGAGATATGAGAAAGGCCAGGACAATGTCCGTGTGAGCCTTTGCTTGTGGAAGGGACGACGCTTGAATCAGTATGTCGTCCAAGTAAGGTACTACTGCAATGCCCCTTGGTCTTAGCACCGCTAGAAGGGACCCTAGTACCTTTGTGAAAATTCTTGGAGCAGTGGCTAATCCGAACGGAAGTGCCACAAACTGGTAATGCTTGTCCAGAAATGCGAACCTTAGGAACCGATGATGTTCCTTGTGGATAGGAATATGTAGATACGCATCCTTTAAATCCACCGTGGTCATGAATTGACCTTCCTGGATGGAAGGAAGAATTGTTCGAATGGTTTCCATTTTGAACGATGGAACCTTGAGAAACTTGTTTAGGATCTTGAGATCTAAGATTGGTCTGAATGTTCCCTCTTTTTTGGGAACTATGAACAGATTGGAGTAGAACCCCATCCCTTGTTCTCCTAATGGAACAGGATGAATCACTCCCATTTTTAACAGGTCTTCTACACAATGTAAGAATGCCTGTTTTTTTATGTGGTCTGAAGACAATTGAGACCTGTGGAACCTCCCCCTCGGGGGAAGCCCCTTGAATTCCAGAAGATAACCTTGGGAGACTATTTCTAGCGCCCAAGGATCCAGAACATCTCTTGCCCAAGCCTGAGCGAAGAGAGAGAGTCTGCCCCCCACCAGATCCGGTCCCGGATCGGGGGCCAACATCTCATGCTGTCTTGGTAGCAGTGGCAGGTTTCTTGGCCTGCTTACCTTTGTTCCAGCCTTGCATTGGCCTCCAGGCTGGCTTGGCTTGAGAAGTATTACCCTCTTGCTTAGAGGACGTGGCACTTGGGGCTGGTCCGTTTCTGCGAAAGGGACGAAAATTAGGTTTATTTTTGGCCTTGAAAGACCTATCCTGAGGAAGGGCGTGGCCCTTGCCCCCAGTGATATCAGAAATAATCTCTTTCAAGTCAGGGCCAAACAGCGTTTTCCCCTTGAAAGGAATGTTAAGCAATTTGTTCTTGGAAGACGCATCCGCTGACCAAGATTTTAGCCAAAGCGCTCTGCGCGCAACAATAGCAAACCCAGAATTTTTCGCCGCTAATCTAGCCAATTGCAAAGTGGCGTCTAGGGTGAAAGAGTTAGCCAATTTGAGAGCATGAATTCTGTCCAAAATCTCCTCATAAGAAGAATCTTTATTGAGCGCCTTTTCTAGTTCATCGAACCAGAAACACGCTGCTGTAGTGACAGGAACAATGCATGAAATTGGTTGTAGAAGGTAACCTTGCTGAACAAACATCTTTTTAAGCAAACCCTCTAATTTTTTATCCATAGGATCTTTGAAAGCACAACTATCTTCTATGGGTATAGTGGTGCGTTTGTTTAGAGTAGAAACCGCCCCCTCGACCTTGGGGACTTTCTGCCATAAGTCCTTTCTGGGGTCGACCATAGGAAACAATTTCTTAAATATAGGGGGAGGGACGAAAGGTATGCCGGGCCTTTCCCATTCTTTATTTACAATGTCCGCCACCCGCTTGGGTATAGGAAAAGCTTCGGGGGGCCCCGGGACCTCTAGGAACTTGTCCATTTTACATAATTTCTCTGGAATGACCAAATTCTCACAATCATCCAGAGTAGATAACACCTCCTTAAGCAGGGCGCGGAGATGTTCCAATTTAAATTTAAATGTAATCACATCAGGTTCAGCTTGTTGAGAAATTTTCCCTGAATCTGAAATTTCTCCCTCAGACAAAACCTCCCTGGCCCCCTCAGACTGGTGTAGGGGCACTTCAGAACCAATATCATCAGCGTCCTCATGCTCTTCAGTATTTTCTAAAACAGAGCAGTCGCGCTTTCGCTGATAAGTGGGCATTTTGGCTAAAATGTTTTTGATAGAATTATCCATTACAGCCGTTAATTGTTGCATAGTAAGGAGTATTGGCGCACTAGATGTACTAGGGGCCTCCTGTGTGGGCAAGACTGGTGTAGACGAAGGAGGGGATGATGCAGTACCATGCTTACTCCCCTCACTTGAGGAATCATCTTGGGCATCATTTTCTCTAAATTTTGTGTCACATAAATCACATCTTTTTAAATGAGAAGGAACCTTGGCTTCCCCACATACAGAACACAGTCTATCTGGTAGTTCAGACATGTTAAACAGGCATATATTTGATAACAAAGTACAAAAAACGTTTTAAAATAAAACCGTTACTGTCACTTTAAATTTTAAACTGAACACACTTTATTACTGCAAATGTGAAAAAGTATGAAGGAATTGTTCAAAATTCACCAAAATTTCACCACAGTGTCTTAAAGCCTTAAAAGTATTGCACACCAAATTTGAAAGCTTTAACTCTTAAAATAACGGAACCGGAGCCGTTTTTATATTTAACCCCTTTACAGTCCCTGGTATCTGCTTTGCTGAGACCCAACCAAGCCCAAAGGGGAATACGATACCAAATGACGCCTTCAGAAAGTCTTTTCTATGTATCAGAGCTCCTCACACATGCATCTGCATGTCATGCTTCCCAAAAACAAGTGCGTAATAGAGGCGCGAAAATGAGGCTCTGCCTATGATTAGGGAAAGCCCCTAGAGAATAAGGTGTCCAATACAGTGCCTGCCGGTTATTTTACATAATTCCCAAGAATAAAATAATTCCTCAAAGCTATGAAGTATAAAATATGCTTATATATCAATCGTTTCAGCCCAGAAAATGTCTACAGTCTTAAAAGCCCTTGTGAAGCCCTTTTTCTTTTATGTAATAAAAATGGCTTACCGGATCCCATAGGGAAAATGACAGCTTCCAGCATTACATCGTCTTGTTAGAAATGTGTCATACCTCAAGCAGCAAAAGTCTGCTCACTGTTTCCCCCAACTGGAGTTAATTCCTCTCAACAGTCCTGTGTGGAAACAGCCATCGATTTTAGTAACGGTTGCTAAAATCATTTTCCTCTTACAAACAGAAATCTTCATCTCTTTTCTGTTTCAGAGT
This sequence comes from Bombina bombina, assembly GCF_027579735.1. Classification (NCBI taxonomy): domain Eukaryota; kingdom Metazoa; phylum Chordata; class Amphibia; order Anura; family Bombinatoridae; genus Bombina; species Bombina bombina. Next base: position 737,867,056 of record NC_069503.1, on the reverse strand, counting down.
AAATAGTACATACCAGCACTATTTTAAAATAACAAACTCTTGATTGAATAATAAAAACTACAGTTAAACACCAAAAAACTCTAAGCCATCTCCGTGGAGATGTTGCCTGTACAACGGCAAAGAGAATGACTGGGGAAGGCGGAGCCTAGGAGGGATCATGTGACCAGCTTTGCTGGGCTCTTTGCCATTTCCTGTTGGGGAAGAGAATATCCCACAAGTAAGGATGACGCCGTGGACCGGACACACCTATGTTGGAGAAAAAGCAGGCAGTGAAACTCGTCAACACTGATTGCTTAGTAGCTGTTAGCAGGCAGTCTGGATGGGTTCGCAGAAAGACTCTCCCTGCATCTCTAGACTTTAGTCAATGCACTCACTGAGAGTCTGACAAGACTACTTAAAACTCCAGTCATATCGAAGGGCAGATACCCTTCCTAAGGAACTACTATAAATCTTCTGACACTTCTCTGCCATCCTCCTGTGACGAAAGGCAAAGAATGACTGGGGGATGGGGGAAGTGGGAGAGATATTTAAGCATTAGTCAGGGGTGTCTTTGCCTCCTCCTGGTGGCCAGGTTCAGTATTTCCCAACAGTAAGGAATGATGCCATGGACTCTCCTCATATTAAGAAGGAAAAAAGCTTCTTTAATTGTAGAATAAATGCATTCCAGCCACCACGTATGCTAGTAAGATTTATTAGGAATACAGCCAAAATGGTTTGTGCCTACTACTAACAAAAATGAATTTAGATGTTAAAATATGTTTCTTAAAAAAAAATCTTATGTCCCTTAAGCCCCATTCTCTAGGCCAAGATAGCCATTACTCCTGGGAATTCAACTACTGGCCACTAGGAGGAGGCAAACATACTAAGAGCTTTTTATTCCTCTCACCTCTTTGATATCCCAGTCTAAGGTATAATCGAGAAAAAGGAGAAAGCAGAGAAATAGGAAAGGACAAAGGTGAATGAGGTGCATACTGAACTGCCGCCAATAGGAAAAATAAAAGAGGGCGGGTCTCATGGACTCACACCACCATGAAAGAAATGAATCAAGTAAGCACAACGTTTTTCTTTCATAAAGGTGGTGAAAGTCCACAAAAAATTGGGTGGGAAAAAGTTAAGGCAGGCACATAAATATAAACCCCAAAATTGTAGGACATTCCTGGGAAATCTATACAAAAAAAAAGTAGAGAAGACCAAGCTGCTTCTGAGCAGTCAACAGAACAGAATCCTCCCTTTAACCCCTTAAGGACCAGACCATTTTACAATTTTCTCACCCTTAAGGACCAGGGCTATTTTTACATTTCTGCAGTAGTAGTAGTTTAGCTGTAATTTTGCTCTTACTCATTTGACCCCCAAAATCTGCAACCACCAAAAAACAACCATTCTAAAAAGTTTCTAAATTTTGTCCTGAGTTTAGAAATAACCAATGTTTACATGTTCTTTGCTTTTTTTGCAAGTTATAGGGCAATAAATACAAGTAGCACTTTGCTATTTCCAAACCATTTTCTTTTCAAAATTAGCGATACTAACATTGGAACACTGATATCTGTAAGGAATCCCTAAATATCCCTTGACATTATATATATATATTTTTTTTTAGTAGACAACCCAAAGTATTGTTCTAGGCCCATTTCGGTATATTTCATGCCACCATTTCACCGCCAAATGCAATCAAATAAAAAAAAAATTTGTTCACTTTTTCATAAACTTTAGGTTTCTTACTGAAATTATTTACAAACAGCTTGTGCAATTATGGCACAAATGGTTGTAAATGCTTATCTGGGATCCCCTTTGTTCAGAAATAGCAGACATATATAGCTTTGGCATTGCTTTTTGGTAATTAGAAGGCCGCTAAATGCCGCTGCGCACCACATGATTATTATGTCCAGCAGTGAAGGGGTTAATTAGGTAGCTTGTAAGGGTTAATGTTAGCTTTTGTGTAGAGATCAGCCTCCCACCTGACACATTCCATCCCTGATCCCTCCTTGACCCCTCTCAAACAGCTCTCTTCCCTCCCTCACAATTGTCCCCGCCATTTTAAGTACTGGCAGAAAGGCTGCCAGTACTAAAATAAAAGGCTTTTTTTTTTTTTAAATACATATTCTGTTGTGTAGGATCCCCCCTTAGCCCCCAACTTCCCTGATCCCCCTCAAATGGCTCTATAACCGTCCCCCCTCTACCTTATTGTCCACCATCTTAGGTACTGGCAGCTGTCTCCCAGTACCTATTTTGCATACAATTAGCGTTTTTTTATATTTTATTTATTTTGTATTTATTTTTCTGTAGTGTAGCTTCCCCCCCTCAATAACCAACCCCCCTCCCAGATCCCTTAGATACAATTTTCCCCCCTCCTCTCTCCCTCCCCTTTACACTTTGTAGGGCTTCCACCCGCTCCCTTCCCGTATATGAGGGTGCTCCCGGCGTCCCCGCACATGATCCCGCCCCCCCCGCGTGTTTACACCAGTGATGGACGCCCACCCACCTCCCAACGATCGCACCATCGCTGGCCGATGCAGAGAGGGCCACAGAGTGGCTCTCTTTGCATCGGTGTGTTAAAAAAGGTATTGCAGTGATGCCTCAATATTGAGGCATCACGGCAATACATTGAAAGCGACTGGAAGCGATCAGCATCACTTCCACCGATTGAAACCCCTGACGTACAGGGTACGTCATTAGTCATTAACTACCAGTGTTTGTATGACGTACCCTGTACAACGTTGGTCGTTAAGGGGTTAAAAAGCCCACAAAGTAGACACTAACCACCAGAATGGGCTGTAATAATTCTTAATGTTTGCAATAAACAATAAGCTAAGCAATGACTGTAGTCTTCTGAAACATACGTGGACAAATGAAACAAACCGTAAACTTTAAAACTCCAAAGAAAAGATCCTAAAACAAAATAAGATAATGAATCTCACAAGAAAAGGCAAACAAACCAGACACAATACTGGTGAAAATATTGTAAACGAAAAATCACTTTCAAAGTACACAGGATACTTAAATGTTTTGTAGATTATCCATTTATATAGCCTATAGCTTTTTTTTGTTTTGTTTTTTTAATGGATAGATTTGCTTATTTTTAAATAACATTGCTCTTATTTTCAGACTCCTCTAACCAAGCTTTAAAGTTTTAGGAGAATACCAACGTATACCTACTCCAGCTTGCTTCTGTTTGTGTAAAGGGTCTTTTCATATGCAAAGGAGGTGGAGGGGGAGTGTCTGTTTTTCCCACTTGCAGTGGATGTTCCAGTAACCTTTTAAACAGAGCTAAACTGGAAGCTTCTAAGTACGTTTTTAAAATTGGTGTATACTGTCAGTTTAAACCACTCATAAGTTTAATAAGAGTTTGTAAATCTCTTAAAAAGAAAGTCTACTTTAAATGTTTTATTGTTTCAAAAGATAAACCCTTTATTACACATTTCCCAGTTTTGCATGACACATACTATTATATTAAAGGTATAGTAAACACCAAAAATTTTATTCTTTAAAAAGATAGATAATCCCATTATTACCCATTCCCCAGTTTTGCATAACCAACACTGTTAGAGATACAAGGTAATTATTAATATAAGCTTCTGCAGACTGTCTCCTCATCTCAGATCTTTTGACAGACTGGCATTTAAGGCAATTAGTGCTTAAATAACTCCACTTGCATAATGTTATTTATATGAAACACATGAACGCCCTCTAGCTGTGAAAAACTGTCAAATGCATTTAGATAAGAGGCGGCCTCCAAAAGCTTAGAAATTAGCATATGAGCCTCCTAGGTTTAGCTTTCAAAAAGAATAGCAAGACAACAAAGCAAATATGATGATACAAGTAAATTAGAAAGTTGTTTAAAATTACATGCCCTATCTGAATCATAAAACTTTAAATTTGAAATTTACTATCCCTTTAAATATACGTTTTACCTCTGTGATTACATGTATCGAAGCCTCTGCAGACTTTCCCTTATTGCAATGCTTTTTACAAACTTGCATTCCAGCCAATTAGTGCTGACTCATGTATAACTCAACGGGAGTGAACACAATGTTATCTATATGGCACACATGAAGTAGCATTGTCTAGCTGTAAAAAAACTAATAGAATGCAAAAGATAAGAGCCAGCCTTCAAGGGCAAGATCAAAGTAATTTTGATGATAAAAAGTAAATTGGAAAGTTGTTTTAAACTTTCATGATTCAGATAGTGAATGCAATTTATTTTGACTTGACTGTCCCTTTAAAATCAAACCACTAAGGTTCTCAAGAAGAGAAAATTACTATTAGCCTTACTGTGACGAGATCTAGAAGAAAGATCTGAATGTCAGAAATTTTATAAGAAAATAGCAGTTAAGTCCTTGACTAAATATTTTGTAAGAATACAAATTATGCTTACCTGATAATTTTATTTCCATCGTGGGGAGGAGAGTCCACAGCTGCATTCATTACTTTTGGGAAATAAGAACCTGGCCACTAGGAGGCAAAGACACCCCAGCCAAAGGCTTAAATACCTCCCCCACTTCCCTCATCCCCCAGTCATTCTGCTGAGGGAACAAGGAACAGTAGGATTACTATCAGGGTATAAATGATGCCAGAAGATAAATTAAATTTAGGTCCACCCACCGGAGTTACAGGCAGGAGCCGTGGACTCTCCTCCCCACGATGGAAATAAAATTATCAGGTAAGCATAATTTATGTTTTCCATCTAAAGGGGAGGAGAGTCCACGGCTTCATTCATTACTTTTAGGAAATATATACCCAAGCTTTAGAGGCCACTGAATGAAACCGGGAGGGTAAAAAGGTGGACCCTAATCTGAGGGCCCCACAGCCTGTAAAACCTCTCTCCCAAAAACAGCTTCCGCAGTAGCAAAAAAGTCAAATTTGTATAACTTTGTAAAAGTGTGTAATGAGGACCAGGTAGCCGCCTTACAAATCTGTTCCATAGAGGCCTCATTCTTGAAGGCCCAAGATGAAGCCACAGCTCTAGTTGAATGAGCCGTGATCATCTGAGGAGGCTTATGTCCCGCTGTCTCATAGGCCAAGCGAATCAAACTCTTAAACCAAAAGGACAAAGAAGTAGAAGAGGCCCTCTGCCCCTTACACTTCCAGGAATACACCACAAAAAGAGATGCAGACGGTCTGAAATCCATTGTAGCCTGAAGATAGAACTTTAAGGCCCGAACCACATCCAGATTATGAAGTAACCTCTCCTTAGAAGAAGAAGGGTTAGGACACAAAGAAGGAACAATTTCTTGATTAATGTTACAGTTAGACACCACCTTAGGAAAAAAACCCAAACTGGTGCGAAGAACAGCCTTATCCGCATGAAAGACCAGATAAGGAGCCTCGAATTGCAAGGCAGCCAGCTAAGACACTCTGCGTGCCGATGCAATGGCCAAAAGAAAGAGAACGTTCCAGGACAGAATCTTAATGCAATAGAATGCATAACCCTCTGCAATACCTTAAGGACTACGTTTAAGCTACTTCGGGGAGCAGACTGCCTAAAGACAGGTCTGATTCTAGACAGAGCCTGAACAAAAGATTTGTTGCACAGGAGACTCGCTGAGCTTCCTGACATTCAGACTGATAAAGCCGAAATCTGTCCCTTTAAGGAACTGGGAGCAAGACCCTTCTCCAAACCTTCTTGAAGAAAAGACAGAATCCTGGATACCTTCAGCTTATGCCAAGGATATCCGCGTTTCTCACACCAGGACAAGCAAGTCCTCCACACATTATGGTAGATGCGACGAGTGACTGGATTTCTTGCCTGAACTAGAGTGTCAATCACACATTCAGAAAAACCTCTCTTGGCCAAGACTAAGCGATGAATCTCCACGCAGTCATCCTCAGAGAAACGAGATTTTGATGTTGAAAGGGACCCTGTTCCAGCAGATCTCTGCGACAGGGTAACCTCCATGGCAGAGAGGATGACATCCCCACCAGATCCGCAAATTACGTCCTCCGCGGCCACGAAGGAGCAATCAGGATGGTCGAAGCTCGCTCCTGCATGATGCGTGCCACTACACAAGGTAGAAGTGGTAATGGTGGAAAAGTGTAAGCTAGGCTGAATCCCCAAGGCACCACTAAGGCATCTATCAGCTCTGCCTGGGGATCTCTCAACCTCGACCCGTATCGGGGTAGCTTGCAATTGAGTTTAGACACCATGAGATCTGGATTGCCTGCTGAGAAAGTCTGCCCAGTTGTCCACACCTGGAATGTGAATTGCTTAGAGCGAGCAGCTGTGGGACTCCGCCCACTCCAAAATCCTAAGCACCTCCCTCATTGCTAGGGAGCTCCTCGTCCCCCCCTGGGGGTTGATGTAAGCCACAAGGTGATGTTGTCGGTCTGGAATCTAATGAAGCTGAACTACCCCAGAGAAGGCCACGCCCTCAGAGCATTGTAGATTGCTCGCAGTTCCAGAATATTTATCGGGAGGACAGACTCCTCCCTAGCCCATTTTCCTTGTGCCAATCTGGCAGCCTCAAACAGATCCCCATCCTGCCAGACTCGCGTTTGTGGTCACAATCTCCCAGGACGGTATCAAGAAGGATGTCCCCAGGGACAGATTCTCCAGACAGATCCACCAAGACAGGGAGTCCCTGGTCTGAGCATCCATGGATATCCGCTGTGATACATATGAATGATTGCTGTTCCACTGTCTCAACATGCACAATTGAAGAGGTCTGAGATGGAATCTGGTGAAAGAGATGACTTCTTTGCTGGAAACCATGAGCCCAATCATCTCCATACACTGAGCCACCGAAGGGCTTGAGAAAGACTGAAGGGCAAGACAGGTGGACACAATCTTCCTGCGTCGTTGATCTGTGAGAAATAGTTTCATGGACATAGAATCTATTATTGTGCCCAGTTACTGGGAACCAGGGAACTCTTTCCTGTTGATCTTCCAACCGTGAGATTGGAGCAATAAAAGAAGAGCCCTCGAATGATCCTCTGCGAGGCTGAACGACGGCGCCTGGACTAGGATGTTGTCCAAATAGGGTACCACAGCAATGCCCCTGGATCTGGCCATTGCAAGAAGCGCCCCCAGAACCTTCGTGAAGACTCTCTGGGGCCGTCGCCAGGCTGAATGGAAGGGCCACAAACTGGAAGTGTTGGCCTAGAAACGCAAATCTTAGGAACTTGAAGTGGTCCCTGTGAATTGGAACATGAAGGTAAGCATCCTTCAAGTCTATTGTCGTCATGAACTGAACCTCTTGAACTAGGGGCAGAATAGATCTGATTGTTTCCATTTTGAACAATGGAACAGCCAGAAACTTTTAAACACTTTAGATCCAGAATTGGGCAGAACGTGCCCTCCTTTGGAACCAGAAAGAGATTTGAATAGTACCCTAGACCCCTTCCTGCTCGGGGTACTGGTACGATAACACCTAGAGAGGAGAGATCCATCACACAATCTTTTCCATTGTTGAAGAAAGGTTTGACAGGAGGAATCTGCCCCTGGGTGGATGGGACCTGAATCCTATCCTGTAACCCTGTGCAACAACCTCCAGAACCCAAGGGTCCTGAACATCCTGCAACCAGGCAACGGAGAAGAAAGACAATCTGCCCCCTACTTGGTCCGGAGACCGGTCGGGGGATGCCCCTTCATGCCTATTTAGTCTCGACCGGCTTCTTGTTCTGCTGGGACTTGTTTCAAGACTGAGCAGGCTTTCAAGTTCCCTTGGACTGATCCACTTTTGCGGCGGGCTGCTGGCGCTGGGCCTTGTCCGCCCGAAAAGTAGATCCTTTAGGCTTCACCTTCTTATCCTGCGGTAGGAAAGCTCCCTTGCCTCCCGTAACCGTGGATATGATCGAATCCAACCCTGGAACGAACAGAATTTTTCCTTGAAAAGGCAGGGACAACAGCCTCGACTTAGAGGTCATGTCCGCAGACCAAGACTTTAGCCACAGAACCCTGCAAGCTAAAACAGAGAATCCTGAAACCTTTGCGTTCAGGTGAATAATTTGCATATTGGCGTCACAAATGAAAGAATTGGCGACCTTCAACGTCTTAATCTTATCCTGTATGTCGTCGATGGAAGTTTCCCTCTCGACCATATCACACAGGGATTCACACCAGTATGTCTCAACTTCGGCAACCGCGCCTACAGCCGTTGCCGGTTGAAAAACAAACCCCGTGTGTTGAAACAGTTTCCTTAACATGTGTTCCAACTTTTATCCATGGGCTCTTAAAACAACGAACTATCCTCGAGAGGAATAGTTGACACGGACTCCGACCCAGAAGGAGCCTCCTCTGAAGAGTCGGAGTGGGCCTCGTCATTGTAGAACGCCTCTAATATTTCCAGAGGCGAAGACAACCCCTGAGCTGGGCCGCCATGAAACGCCCTACGCTTGCCCTTAGCAGATGTGGTAAGGCATGGATCATTTTCGATACCGCCATTTGCAGTTGATCTGCAAAATCTGACGGCCAACAAATCTCTCCTGTAGGAGTAATGGTTGGACCCTGGGGCGCTGTATGTGCACTCGGAGATAAAAGCAGGGAACGCACCTCCCGGGATGGGGAGCCATCATAGGACGACGGCTCAGTAGTACTGGACATCTCTTTAGTTTTCGATGTTGCAACTTTATCAAGGCATGTGGAACATAGTTGAGCAGGCTGATCTACAAGAACCTCCTCACAATAAACACAGGAATGAGACTTTGTTAAAGAGGGAGTACCCTCTAACGCATCAGAGTCCTCCATAGCTTGCACTTTTATTATGGACTAGACTAGCTTACAAAACAAGCACCTTTATACTCCAATGGCCGGGGCACTCACCACCTCCTATGACCCGGACTACAGAAACCATTTTGTCTCCTATGCCACTTAATGGCAGAGGAAGTGAAAACTCACACCCGATCACCTGGGATGTCTTGCAGTACTGTCCCTGCACTAAGGAGAAAGCGCACCAAAATCGGCCGCGCAACTACTCCCGGAAGTCAACCTGAAGTTCCACCATTGCCAGAGCCACATCTCGCACATGACGCAGCAAAAACACAATAAACAATATTATGTATAAACCTCCCTGTTCAATAATCCCCACACTAGGAATATTAACCCTTAATTCCATAAGTTAAAAGGCCCCACACTGTGACCCTATCTTCTGTGTTATCATTATGCATATAAAAAATGAAACAATCTTACCAGAATCAATGCCGTGGAACAGGAACACGGCCCTTCAAGTGCGACAGGTTGCTCCTGACATGGAATTAAGTGCAGAAAGCAGGTAGCAAAACTCGTTAACGCTGATTGCTTGTGGAGCTGTTAATGAGTCGGCATGGTTTCGCAGACTCTCCCTGCATCTCAGGACTCTAACTTTTACCAATGCTCTCACCGAGAGATTGACAGGACTAATTAAAACTCCAGTCCGATGCCGAAGAGTACTACCCTCCATAAGAGACTACTCCGAATCTTCGGCACTTCTCTGCCATCCTCCTGTGACTAAAGGCAAAGAATGACTGGGGGATGAGGGGAGTGGGGGAGGTATTTAAGCCTTTGGCTAGGGTGTCTTTGCCTCCTCCTGGTGGCCAGGTTCTTATTTCCCAAAAGTAATGAATGAGGCCGTGGACAACCCCATCTAGGAATGCATGAATAGATCTGCATGATCAAGCTGGAGCAATCAGATTACTGATTGGCAACATAACTTCATATTAAGTATGTCTCTAAGCAGTAAAACAAAGGAATATAAGAAAAGCACCTCTATGAACGCAGATAGAGGGTGCTAAACATATATACTCTATATATATATATATATATATATTTATATATATATATATATACACTATAGCCCTAAAGTATAGTAAGCATAAGCAGATAATTCTGAAACTCTTCTAGCAGAAGAGATAGCTACTAAAAACAAAACTTTCCAAGATAATAACTTAATATCTATGGAATGCAAAGGTTCAAACGAAACCCCTTGAAGAACTGAAATAACTAAATTTAGACTCCATGGAGGAGCCACAGGTCTGTAGACAGGCTTGATTCTAACTAAGGCCTGTGCAAACGCCTGAACGTCTGGTACAGCTGCCAGACGCTTGTGTAACAGGACAGAGCAGATATCTGTCCCTTTAAGGAACTAGCTGACAGACCTTTCTCCAAACCTTCTTGGAGAAAAGACAATATCCTTGGAATCCTAACTTTACTCCACGAGTAACCCTTGGATTCACACCAACAAAGATATTTCCGCCATATCTTATGGAACATTTTCCTGGTGACAGTCTTTCTGGCCTGTATCAGAGTATCTATAACTGATTCAGAGAAACCGCGCTTAGCTAGGATTAAGCGTTCAATCTCCAAGCAGTCAGTTGCAGAGAAACTAGATTTGGATGCTTGAAAGGACCTTGGATTAGAAGATCCTGCCTCGATGGCAGTTTCCATGGTGGGACCAATGACATGTCCACTAGGTCTGCATACCAAGTCCTGCGTGGCCACGCAGGCGCTATCAGAATTACCGAAGCCTTCTCCTGTTTGATCCTGGCTATTAGCCGAGGGAGAAAAGGAAACGGTGGAAAGATAAGCTAGACTGAATGACCAAGGCGCTATTAATGCATCTATCAATGCCGCCTTGGGATCCCTGGATCTGGATCCGTAAAGGGGAAGTTTGGTGTTCTGACGGGACGCCATCAGATCCAACTCTGGAATGCCCAAAAAGCTGGGTCAGCTGAGCAAAAACCTCCGGGTGGAGTTCCCACTCCCCCGGATGGAAAGTCTGACGACTTAGAAAATCCGCCTCCCAGTTGTCTACCCCTGGGATGTGAATTGCAGATAGATGGCATGAGTGATCCTCCGCCCATTTGATAATCTTGGATACTTCCTTCATCGCTAGGGAACTCTATGTTCCCCCCTGATGATTGATGTACGCTACAGTCGTGATGTTGTCCGACTGAAATCTGATTAATTTGGCCTCTGCTAGATGAGGCCACGCCTGGAGCGTGTTGAAAATCACTCTCAGCTCCAAAATGTTTATCGGGAGAAGAGATTCTTCCCAAGACCATAGTCCCTGAGCCTTCAGGGAGTTCCAGACCGCATCCCAGCCTACCAGACTGGCATCGGTCGTGACAATGATCCACTCCGGTATGCGGAAACTCATTCCCTGATACAGGTGATCTTGAGACAACCACCAGAGAAGAGAGTCTCTGGTTTTTAGGTCCATTTGAATTTGAGGAGATAAATCTGCGTAATCTCCATTCCACTGTTTGAGCATGCACAGTTGCAGTGGTCTGAGATGGATTTGGGCGAAAGGGACTACGTCCATCGCCGCAACCATTAAACCAATTACTTCCATGCACTGAGCCATGGAAGGCCGAGGAATGGAATGAAGAACTTGGCAAGTATTCAACAGTTTTAACTTTCTGACCTCTGTCAGAAAGATTTTCATTTCTACCGAGTCTATTAATGTTCCCAGAAAGGGAACCCTTGTGAGTGGGGACAGAGAACTTTTTTTCTACGTTCACCTTCCACCCGTGAGACCTTATAAAGGCCAGAACGATGTCCGTATAAGCCTTGGCTCTGTGAAAAGATGACGCCTGTATTAATATGTCATCTAGGTAAGGTGCTACTGCAATGCCCCGCGGTCTTAGTATCGCCAGAAGGGACCCTAGCACCTTTGTGAAAATTCTGGGAGCGGTGGCCAACCCGAAAGGAAGGGCCACGAACTGGTTATGTTTGTCCAGAAAGGTGAACCTTAGGAACTGATGGTGATCTTTGTGGATAGGTATATGTAGGTACGCATCCTTTAGATCCACGGTAGTCATATATTGACCTTCCTGGATCATCGGCAAGATTGTCCGAATGGTTTCCATCTTGAAAGACGGAACTCTGAGAAATTTGTTTAGAATTTTTAGATCCAGGACTGGCCTGAAAGTTCCTTCCTTCTTGGGAACTACGAACAGGTTTGAGTAAAAGCCCAGTCCTTGTTCTGCAATTGGAACTGGGTGTATCACTCCCATTTTTAGTAGATCTTCTACACAGTGTAAGAACGCCTGTTTCTTTGTTTGATCTGAAGAAAAACGAGAAATGTGGAACCTCCCCTCGGGGGAGAGTCCTTGAATTCTAGAAGATACCCCTGAGCAACTATTTCTAATGCCCACGGATCCGGAACATCTCTTGCCCAAGCCTGAGCAAAGAGAGAAAGTCTGCCCCCTACCAGATCCGATCCCGGATCGGGGGCTACCTCTTCATGCTGTCTTGGTAGCAGGAGCAGGCTTCTTGGCCTGTTTACCCTTATTCCAGCCCTGCAAGGGTCTCCAGGTTGCCTTGGGCTAGGAAGCGTTATCTTGCTTTGCGGCAGCAGAGGTTGCAGCAGGTCCGCTCCTGAAGTTGCGAAAGGAGCGAAAATTAGCCTTGTTTTTGGCCTTAAACGGCCTATCTTGTGGAAGGGCATGGCCCTTGCCTCCAGTGATATCTGAAATAATTTCTTTCAGCTCTGGGCCGAAAAGGGTTTTCCCCTTGAAGGGAATATTTAACAGTTTTGTTTTGGACGACACATCCGCCGACCACGATTTGAGCTAAAGCGCTTGTCGCGCCACGATGGCAAAACCTGAGTTTTTCGCCGCTAGTTTAGCCAATTGGAAAGCGGCATCAGTGATAAAAGAATTAGCCAGCTTTAAAGCGTGAATTCTATCCATGACCTCATCGTATGAAGTCTCCCTCTGGAGCGACTCCTCCAGGGCCTCGAACCAAAAAGTTGCTGCAGTAGTTACCGGAATAATGCAGGCAATTGGTTGAAGCAGAAAACCTTGCTGAACAAAAATTTTCTTCAGCAATCCTTCCAATTTTTTTATCCATAGGATCCTTGAAAGCACAACTGTCCTCTATTGGTATAGTTGTACGCTTAGCCAGTGTTGAAACAGCCCCCTCTACCTTAGGGACAGTCTGCCACGCGTCCCGCCTAGGGTCGTTTATGGGGAACATTTTCTTAAAGATAGGTGGGGGAGCAAAGGGTACACCTGGTCTCTCCCACTCCCTAGTCACAATATCTGCCACCCCCTCTTTGGGATCGGAAATGCCTCAGTGTATACAGGGACCTCTAAATATCTGTCCATTTTACACAATTTTTCAGGGACCATCATGGGGTCACAATCATCCAGCGTAGCTAAAACCTCCTTAAGCAGGACGCGGAGGTGTTCCAGCTTAAATTTAAACGCTAAGGAATCTGAATCTGCCTGCTGAGAAACTTTTCCTGTGTCAGAAATTTCTCCCTCAGACAGCCCTTCCCTCACTGCTACCTCTGAGTTTTGTGAGGGTACTACAGATAAATTATCCAAAGCTTCAGATTGCTCATCATCTGTATTTAAAACTGAGCTATCGCGCTTTCTTGGAAAAACAGGCAGTTTGGATAAAAATGCTGCAAGGGAATTATCCATTACTGCTGCTAATTGCTGTAAAGTAATAGGGGCCAATGCGCTAGAGGTACTAGGCATCGCTTGCGCGGGCGTAACTGGTGTGGACACATGGGGGGAGGAAGGAGAAATATCCTCATTACCCTCCGTTAAGGAATCATCTTGGGCAGCATTTTTAATTGTCACTGGATGATCCTTAAAATGCTTAGATGTTTTTGCACACTTTAAACATAAATGCAATGAGGGTACTGCCATGGCTTTTGAACATAAAGAACAAGGTCTATCTGAAGGCTCAGACATGTTTGACAGACTCAGACAACACTAAAATATTGAAAAAAATACTTTTTGAAAAAACGTTACTGTCTCTTTAAATATTAAAAAGGCACACACTTTTTTTACCAAATCATCAAAAAACATCCGATCTTAATGAAATTTTCACCACATGATCCTAATGCCTTAAAATGATTGCACACAAGTTTTCAAATCGTTTAACCGCTTAATGCCCAAACCGGAGCAAAATGAAGTAAATACCCGGTTTAACCCACTACAGTACTATGCCACAGTCTTTGCTGTGGCTTTACCTTCCTTTAGGGTTATTTGCAGGTGTAAATTAAACCTCCCTGAAGTCCTCCTGTACTTTAAAGGCTCTGCACATGAAGCTGCGTGGAGCTGTGTTGCAAATCAACTGCGCAATAGAGGCGCGAAAATGAGGCCCCCTCCTTCCTTCTCCATAGTTATGGGGCCTTTCTGAGTCAGATTAGCTGTCTTATAATATGCCAGGCGTAAAAAAAAGTCCCCAAAAAGTATTTTCAACGTTTCAAAAGGCTTAAAAATATAAGATTACCTTAATAAAATAATCGATTTAGCCCATCACAGTGTCTGCCAGTATTAAAGCCCTTAACTGAAGCCATCAATCTATACTGTGTCTCAGAAAATGGCTTACCTTTTCTCATGGGATATCTATCAGTCTTCTAGCACTACCAGGTCTTGTTAGAAAAAATGACTGAACATACCTTAAGCAGTATAAGCCTGCAAACTGTTCCCCCCAACTGAAGTTCTCCTGTACTCAACAGTCCTGTGTGGGAACAGCCATGGATTTTAGTTACAACATGCTAAAATCTTTTTCCTCTCAGCAGAAATCTTTCTGCCTCAGAGTAAATAGTACAAACCGGCACTATTTTAAATTAACAAACTTTTGATTGAAGAAATAAAAACTACAAATCTAACACCACATACTCTTTACCACCCCCGTGGAGATGCTACTTGTTAGAGCGCCAAAGAGAATGACTGGGGGTGCGGAGCCTGAGGGGCTTTGCTGTGTGCTCTCTTTGCCATTTCCTGTAGGGATTGAGAATATCCCACAAGGATGAAGCCGTGGACTGAATACACCAAGTAAGAGAAATTACAAAAATAACAAAAAAAATCACAAAACACTAAATTACGAAAAATAAACAAAATTATCAAAAATAAAAAAAGAAGAATTACACCTAATCTAATAGCCCCCGCCCCCAAAATAAAAAAAAACCCTAGCCTACAATAAACTACCAATGGCCCTTAAAAGGGCCCTTTGTGGGGCATTGACCCAAACATATCGGCTCTTTTACCTGTACCCCCCCCCAAACAGTAAAGCCCACCACCCAACCAATCCCACCCCCCAAATAAAAAAAATAATAATCTAAAATAACCTAAGTTAACCATTGCCCTGGGCATTTAGCTTTTTTACATTGCCCAAACCCTAATCTTAAAAAAAAAAAAAAAAAAAAAAAAAAAAACACCCATAAAAACCATATAAAACCAAAAAACACTAGCCCCGACCATCCACTTACAAGTCCCGCTTGAAGGATCCATCCAGCCAGCAAAGTCATCATCCATGTGGCAAGAAGTCTTCATCCAGGCGGCCTCTTTGATCTTCATCCAGCCGGAGCGGGTCCATCCTGAAGACATCCAGCGCGGAGCATGCTCTTCATATGGTCGCCGCTGTATACTGATTCTTTAATGCAAGTGACGCAATCCAAGATGGTGTCCCTTCCATTCATATTGGCTGAAAATTTTCAATCAGCGAATAGGAATTAGAGCTGCTAAAATCCTATTGGCTGTTCCAATCAGCCAATAGGACTAAGCTCTCATCCTATTTGCTGTTCCAATCAGCCAGTAGGATTGAGCTCATTATATTGGCTGATTGAAATGTTTCAGCCAATAGGAATGCAAGGGACGCCATCATATTGAAAGTAAAATGAAACAATCTTACTGGAATCTACGCCGTGGAACAGGAACACAGCCCTTCAAGTGTGACAGATAGTAGTATTGCTTCTGACATGGACTTGAGTAAAGAATGCAGGCAGCGAAACTCGTCAACGCTGATTGCCTATGGAACTGTTAATATGATTCAGGATGGTTTCGCAGAAAGACTCTTCCTGCATCTCCAGACTCTAACTTTAATCCAAGCTCTCACTGAGAGGCTGACAGGACTACTTAAAACTCCAGTCCCATTCCAAAGAGTACTACCCTCCATAAGAGACTATTGAATCTTCCGACACTTCTCTGCCAACCTCCTGCGATGAAAGGCAAAAAATGACTGGGGGACGAGGGAAGTGGGGGAGGTATTTAAGCCTTTGGCTGGGGTGTCTTTGCCTCCTCCTGGTGGCCAGGTTCCCAAATGAATGCAGCTGTGGACTCTCCCCGTTTAAGAAGAAAAAGGTAAATAATGAGCATCAGTCCTCCCCCCCATTAAAATATTGGTTTTTTCCATGATAAAAGCTGTTTACATTTAATTTTAAATGAGTACATAATAAGTTCAGATACAGACTAGTTGATAGGCATGCTGAAAGGCAGCAGCAATTTGGTTATTTTCAGAACTAGAGTTAGCACCTTTCCTTAGTTTAACGTATAGCCAAGTAGTGAGGTGTAAAAAGGAGTAAAAAAAGCATACAAAAAGAGGAACTGGAAAAAATAATGTGCTTTTATACAAAAAATTTATAACCACCAAAAAATAGGGTGGGTCTCATGGACTCTTGCCAATATGAAAGAAATTAATCAGGTAAGTTCTTAAATAAATTATTTTTCTTTTATGTAAGTGGCAAGAGTCCATGAGCTAGTGACGTATGGGATAGAATACCCAATATGTGGAAATAAACAGAGTCACTATAGAGGGAGGGATAAAATAAAAACAGCTATTTCCGCTGAAAAATTAAATCAAAATAATAAAGTTTTCTAAAAATTTCAAAAAACTCAAATCATAGGCAAAAGAACTAAACTGATGCAGCTGCCTGAAGAACTTTTCTACCAAAGACTGCTTCTGAAGAAGCAAATACATCAAAATGGTAAAATTTAGTAAACGTATGCAAAGACCACCAAGTTGCTGCTTTGCAAATCTGATCAAATGAAGCTTCATTCTTGAAAGCCCAAGAAGTGGCAGCCGATCTAGTAGAATGAGCTGTAATTCTCTGAGGCGGAGACTGCCCCGCCTCCAAATAAGCTTTGTGAAATAAAAGTTTCAACTAAGTTGCCAAAGAAATGGCAGAGGCTTTCTGACCTTTCCTGGAACCAGAGAAAATAACAAATAGACTAGAAGTCTTTCTGAAATCCTTAGAAGCCTCAACATAGAATTTCCAAAGCTCTTACCACATCCAAAGAATGTAGAGATCTCTCAAGAGAATTCTTAGGATTAGGACACAAGGAAGGAACAACAATTTCCCTACTAATGTTGTTAGAATTCACAACTTTAGGCAAAAATGTAAACGTAGTCCGTAAAACAGCTTTATCTTGATGGAAAATCAGATAAGGAGACTCACAAGAGAGAGCCGACAACTAAAACTCATCTAGCAGAAAAGATAGCCAAAAGAAATAAAACTTTCCAAGAAAGTAGTTTAATATCCAAATAATGCATAGGCTCAAAAGGAGGAGCCTGCAAAATCCATAAAACCAACTCCAAGGAGGAGAAATAGACTTAATAACAGGTTTGATAAGAACCAAAGCCTGAAATAAACAGTGAATATCAGGAATTATAGCAATCTTTCTATGAAAGAGCAGAAATTTGTCCCTTCAAAGTATTTGCAGACAAACCCTTACCCAAACCATCCTAAAGAAACTGTAAAATCCTAGGAATTCTAAAAGAATGCCAAGAAAAATTATGAGCGGAGCACCATGAAATATAGATTTTCCAAATCTGATAATAAATCTTCCTCGAAACAGACTTACGAGCCTGTAACAGTGTTAATCACTGAATCAGAGAAACCTCTATGACTAAGAACTAAGCGTTCAATTTTCATACCTTCAAATTTAGAGATTTGAGATCCTAATTGAAAAATGGCCCTTGAGAATGAAGGTCTGGCATTAAAGGAAGTGGCCAAGGCTGGTAAATAGACATCCGGACAAGATATGCATACCAACAACCTGTGAGGCCATGCTGATCTATCAGAAAAACATGAGATTGTTACATTATGATCTTGGAGATCACCCTTGGAAGAAGAACTAGAGGCGGAAAAATGTAAGCAGGTTGGTAAAACCAAGGAACAGCTAAAGTATCCACCATCTCCGCCTGAGGATCCTTGGATCTGGAAAGATATCTGGGAAGTTTCTTGTTCAAACGGGAGGCCATCAGATCTATTTCTGGAAGACCCCACATCTTCACAATCTGATGAAACACATCTGGATGGAAAGACCACTCCCCCTGATGCAAAGTCTGATGACTGAGATAATCCGCTTCCCAATTGTCTACACCTGGAATATGAATCGCAGAAATTAGACCAGAGTTGGACTCCACCCATGAAAGTATAAGAGATACTTCTTTCATTGCTAAAGAACTGCGAGTCCCTCCCTGATGATTGACATATGCCACTGTTGTGATGTTGTCTGTCTGAAAAAAAATGAAAAGTTCTCTCTTTAATAGAGGCCATGCCTGAAGAGCTCTGAAAATAGCACAGAGTTTTAAAATATTGATTGGTAACCTCGCCTCTTGTGCTGTCAGAGACCCCCCAGACAGCTCCCCAACTTGTAAGACTTGCATCCGTTGAGATCACAGTCCAGGAAGGATGAACAAAAGGGGCCTCTCGATGAACAAAAGGGGCCTCTCGAACAATACACTCTGATGGTCCAACCACCAAGACAGAGAGAATTGAATATTGGGATTTAAGTATATCAATTGTGATATCCGAGTATAATCCCTGCACCATTGATTTAGCATGCAAAGCTGCAGAGGTCTCATATGAAAACGAGCAAAGGGGATCGTGTCCGATGCTGCAGTCATAAGACCTAAAACTTCCATGCACATAGCCACTGAAGGGAATGATTGAGACTGAAGGTTTAGACAAGCTAAAACCAATTTAATTTGCCTCTTGTCTGTTAAAGACAGTTATGGACACTGAATCTATCTGGAAACCTTAAAAGGTGACCCTTGTTTGAGAAATCAAGAAACTCTTTTGTAAATTGATCCTCCAACCATGCCTTTGAAGTAACCACACTAGTTTTGTGTGAGATTCTGCTAAATGAAAAGACTAAGCTAGTACCAAGATATCGTCCAAATAAGGAAACACTGCAATACCCTGCTCTCTGATTACAGATAGAAGGGCACTGAGAACCTCGAAAAGATTATTGGAGCTGTTGCTAGGCCAAATGGAAGATCGACAAATTGGTAATACTTGTAGAGAAGAGAGAATCTCAGAAACCGATAGTGATCTGGATGAATTGGAATATGAAGATAAGCATCCTGTTAGTCTATTGTGGACATAAAATGCTCTTGCTGAACAAAAAGCAGAATAGTCCTTAGTCACCATCTTGGAAGTTGCGACTCTTCTTCACAGGATTTGTTGGAACATGAGAAAGAAAGAATCTTCCCACGGGAGGTCTTATTCTGAAACCTATTCAAAAACCTTGAGACATAATATTCTGAATCCACTGCTTCTGAACAGAAACTGTCCAAAATTCCTGAAATAATTTCAATCTGCCCCCCCCCACCAGCTGAACTGGATTGAGGGCCATACCTTCATGCAGTCTTGGGGGCTGGATGTGTTTTTTTTAATAAAGCTTGGTCTTATTCCAATTTGAAGATGGTCTCCAATTGGAACCAGAGGCCTTGATCTTTATTCTGACGAAAGGAATGAAAACTAATAGGAGCTTTAAATTTACCCTTACACTTTTTATCTTGGGGTAGAAAAACTCCCCTCCCCCCAGTGATAGTGAAAATAAAAGAATCCAATTGAGAACCAAATAAATTCTTACCCTAGAAAGATAGAGTAATCTAGATTTAGACCCCATATCAGCATTCCAATAATTAAACCATAAAGCTCTTCTAGGTAAATACCTTCAGACAGATTTAACATCGATCTTAATAATGTCAAAAATAGCATCACAAATTAAATGATTAGAATGGTTGAAGCAGAATAACAATGCTAGACAAATCAGAGTCTTCTATCTGACGAGCTAAACTGTCCAACCAAACAGTTGAAGCAGCAGCCACATCAGCCATAGAAATGGCAGGTCTAAGAATATAACCAGAATGTAAATAAGCTTTTCTGAGATAAGATTCAATCTTCCGGTCTAAAGCATTCTTAAAAGAAGCACTATCTTCCATAGGGATAGTAGTACGTTTGGCAAGAGTGGAAATAGCCCCATCAACTTTAGGAACTTTTTCCCAAAACTCTGAATTAGCCACAGGTAAAGGATACGACTTCTTAAACCTAGGAGGAGGATTAAAAGAAGAACCAGGCTAAGACCATTCCTTAGTAATCATATCAGAAGCAGCATCTGGAATAGGAAAAACCTCAGGAGCAACATTTGGAGGTTTAAAAACAGAATTTAAACGTTTACTGGCTTTTTTATCAAGAGGACTAGACTCTTCAATACCCAGAGTAAACAACACTTCCGTCAACTAAGAACGAATATAATCAATAAACAGATAGGAAGATTTGTCAATTTCAGAGTCTAATTCAGGGTCCTCAGAACCAGAGAGAGCCTCATCAGCAGAGGATCCTTCAGTATGTTGTTGGTCAATACAAATTTCATCAGAATTATGAGAAGTTTTAAAAGACATTTTACGTTTATTTAAAGGTGGAATAGCAGACATAGCCTTTTCTATAGCTGCGGCAATATAATTCTTTACATCTGCAAGAATATCAGGTACATTAGATGTTGAAGGAACAACAGACAATGTATTTGCAGTACTGGAAACATTATCAGCATTCAACAGCTTGTCATGACAAATACCACATAACTGAGGTGAAGAAATAACATCAGCTAATTTACAACAGACACACTTAGCTTTGGTAGAACTGTGTTCAGGCAGCATGGTTTCTACAGCAACATCAGAGGCAGGATCAGACAGACATCTTGCAAAATGTAAAAAGAAAACAACATTTAAACAAAATCCAATTTCCTCATATAGCAGTTTCAGGAAGGTGAAAAAAATGCTTATGCTAAAGTAAGACGCAGGAAATTAAGCATCATAGCTCTTAAAAATATATAAAGAACCAGAAGCATAAAATAAGAAGAGTTATATACAAAAAACATTTTGGCGCAAAGAATGAGACACATGACTCAAAAGGAAGTGAATTTTTTTTGGCCACCAAAGCTAACACCAGGAAATGACGCAACTCGCGTCATAACAAGCGCAATTTTGAGGCAAAAGAACTAACGTCAACAAAGACCCAGGAAATGACGAGACTTGCGTCACTATAGACGCAACTTTCTCGCCAAGAATGGCGCCATAAAACACGGCATTTTGCGTCCTCGCGAGCTTAGTTTGCCCGCAAAAATTTTTGGAAAACAAAGGCAAATTGAGAGAACTGGAACCCCAGGTAAGAAAAAATTAAAATCTTTCCAAACAAAATTTCTATACTGAAACTGACTGTCTGCAAAAAAGGGAAATTTACATAGACCTGACTCATGGCAAATATAAGCAAACACATATATTTAAAACTTTAAAATAGAATATAAAGCGCCAAACATAGCTGAGTGCCTTAAAAAATG
Organism: Bombina bombina; assembly: GCF_027579735.1. Lineage (NCBI taxonomy): Eukaryota > Metazoa > Chordata > Amphibia > Anura > Bombinatoridae > Bombina > Bombina bombina. The sequence goes on along the minus strand of NC_069503.1, from coordinate 737,845,777 downwards.
ATACATACTTACCAGAAGACACCCATCCACATACAGCAGACAGCCAAAACCATACTGAAAAATATCAGCAAAGGTAATGGTATAGGAGTATAATGTCAATCTGAAAAGGGAGGCAGGAGATGAATCCCTGCGACCGATTACTGACAAACACTGTACTCAGAGGAATTGGGCTTCAGAATGCTTAGAAGCGCCTATCACAGAAGAAATCAAGAACATCTTACTTCACCACCTCCATAGGAGGCAAAGTTTGTAAAACTAAGGTATGAGTGTGGTGTGAGGTGTATTTTTAGGAATTTTGAGGTTTGGGAAACTTTGCCCCCTCCTGGTAGGAATGTACAGCCCATACGTCACTAGCTCATGGACTGTTGACACTTACATGAAAGAAAGCATCATCCACTACACCTTTTATTTCTTAGAACCTAGTCAATCAATACACTATTATATCTATATGTATAATGCTTACTATAAGTGACAACACACTTTTCATGCAGATTAACCTACACTTTCCTCCATTCCCCATCATCCCACCCTGTTTACAGACACCCTCAAAGAACAAGTCACCTATAATTCCCATACTTTAGCAATCTCAATACTTTCTACTCTCTATTATATCTCATACCGCATTCATATAAATTTGTAAATTGTGGCTCTTTATTTCACATATACAAGTACTAATATAAACAAAACCATGTCATTCCTTTATACTTTACCCAGAGATTTCATTTAGTTTACTTTTGTCAACTCTACTTCAAACTTCTTTTGAGACCCCTCTCTCTGGTCAGCTTTGCATAAAGGTGCACTTACTATAATTGTTGGAGAGGGGGGCAGCCAGATAGAAAACATTTGTGGCCCCTGGATTCTAAGCTGAACACCCACCCTTTAACAAAACCATTGGTTTTTACTGTAGCTATGTAAACCTGTGATAATAAAAAACTAATGTTCTTTACATATTCTAATATGTTCATTACATATTCTAATATTACACTACTGACTCCAAATAATGCAAGATATTTATTTTTTTTGTCACAAGTAACAATTTATTTCAAACTTTTGGTATACATAATTATAGAAATCAAATGGGCTCAAGTAGGTCATTATGGGATTAAAACGTTTTTGACAAATGAAAAAATAAAACTGCACCTTATAATGGCATTTATTTTCTTCTACCCTTCCAGAGCTGGAAGATCGAAAATACAAAATCACTACAGCACACATGTTTCATCCTATTAATATTATTTAATGAGTATGTTTCAAATCAACAAAAGCCAGCAAAATAATTTGCTCTTTAGAAATTTGAGGTAGCGCAGGAAGGGTATTAGAAAAGCTTTTATCCTTCAAAAACATGAATGCTAATGAGAATAATACCTCATGGAATCTAAGTGGAATGAATAAATACATTTTCCTTACACATCTTTCATATTCTTCAATTAAATGAACTTTACCTTGAACCATCATTTTAATTGCATCAGGACACATTTTGTGGAAATTCGCTGCCATCTAAAACTTAATTTACATGACATGCATTTGAATAGAAATGCAATTAGATTTTTTTTTTCCATTCTTTACCCCCTGAACAGAAACTATGAAAAAGAGGCAACAGATCAAAAGTAAGCAGATGGGGATTTTAACTTAGGGCAAAACATACAAAGCACTTTCAGCAGTTATAACGCTCAATGTTAGAAGCAGACAAACACTGTATGTCTCAGATGTGAAGATGCTGTGCTGTTGCTTCACTGTTGAGGGATAATGCCAGATCAAATATATATCACATCATTGTAGGTGCAAAATAAAAGTGAGCTGAATAATCAATTTTTTTTAACTCAGAAAACAATAGTTATTCTTGCTAGGACGTCCTGTAAATTAGATTGCATATGAAAGCTTAAAATAAATTAAACTGAAAGTTAAAAGGTACAGTAAATCCAAAATTAAACTGTCATGATTTAGTTAGATTTATATTGGATATTTGCTTAAAATGTTTTGCTCTATGCTCTTGATTGATATTCTTTGCTGAAAGAGCAGCAATTGCTCTACTGCGTAATAGCTAAAAATATCAGGTAAGCATATGACAACCAATCGACAGCAAGCTCCTTGTATCGCATTGGTGCTCCTGAGCCTAAGTAGGTATGCTTTAAAACAAATGATACAAAGGGATCAACGCAAATTAGTACGGCAGGAGATTATTCCTTAAGAAGGTGTGGAATCTGAACTCAGCAGAGGGGTTGAAACAAATTTGCTCTAATTTGTGATTAAATCCGATAAATTCACAATGTTTACCTGATAAATTAATTTATTCCATGGTGGTGAGAGTCCACAAGCTATGACTCCTGCAATTCAATACCTAGTCACTAGGAGGAAGAGATTCCCAAAGCTCTAAGAGTACTTAATCCCGCCCACCTTGCTAGTATTCTATTCTGACATAGACAAGAAAGGAGAAATAGAAAGGTAGGAAAGGACAAAGTATGGTAAATGAGGTGCAAACAAAAACAGCCATCAGAAAAATGAATTACGTAAAAAAATAAATATGAAAATGTCTTGTGAACTCTCACTACCATGAAAAAAAATTAATTCATCATGTAAGCATACATTTTGTTTTCTTTCATATGGTGGTGAGAGTACACAAACCATTACTACTGGGAACTAACACCCAAACTGTAGGATCCACGAGTAAATGGGAGGGACAACAATTTTTTTAAGGCAGGCGCCTAATTACCAGACACTGCTGCCTGAAGAACTTTCCTACCCGACACATCAAAGTGGTAGAATTTAGGGAAAGTATATTGCTGCCTTGTAAATGTATTCAACATAAGCCTCATTCTTGAAAATCCAAGAGAAAACTGACAAAAATGAGAAATAATGCGTTTTGAAAAAGAAAATCTTGGTAATCATGAGATTTAGACAAAAAGTTAAAGAAATGGATGTAGCCCTCTCACCTTTACGTGGACCAAGGTACAAACAAATTAAAGGGTCGACTAAAAAACAAAATGTATGCGTACCTGATAAATGTATTTCTTTCCGGATATGGTGAGTCCACAACATCATATTTAATGTTGGGAATATCACTCCTGACCAGCAGAAGGCGGCAAAGAGCACCACTGCAAAGCTGTTAAGTATCTCTTCCCTTCCCACAAACCCCAGTCATTCGACCGAAGGGAAATGGAAAAAGGAAAAATACAAAGGTGTAGAAATGCCTAACGTTTAGTCAAAAATAACTGTCTAAATAAAACAAGTGGGATCGTGGACTCTCCATATCCAGGAAAAAATTAATTGATCAGGTAAGCATAAATTTTGGTTTTCTTTCCTAAGATATGGTGAGTCCACAACGTCATTTACTGTTGGGAACCAATACCCAAGCTAGAGGACACAGATGAGTAGGGTGGGACAAGACAGGCAGACCTAAACAGAAGGCACCACCTCTTGAAGAACTTTCTCCCAAAAGAAGCCTCAGCCGAGGCAAAAATATCAAATTTGTAAAATATAGAAAAGTTTACAGAGGAGACTAAGTTGCAGTCTTGCAAATCTGTTCCACAAAAACTTCATTGTTGAAGGCCCAAAAAAAAGAAACAGCCCTCATGGAATGAGCTGTAATTCTCATTCCATTCAAAAACAAAGTATACTTCTTAAAGAAAGAAAAGTATAAGAAGCTTTCTGACCCTTAAATTTTCCAGAAAAACAACAACCAGGGCAGAGGACAGGCGAAAATCCTTAGTCGCCTGTAGATAGAATTTCAGAGCACGCACAATATCCAGATCGTGCAACAAACATCCTTATGAGAAAAAGGCTTAGGACATAGATAAGGAACAGCATTTTCTATCTGAAACCATTTAAGGAAGAAAATTCAACATTGAATGAAGAACCACCTTATCAGCATTAAAGATAAGATACGGAAATCACACTGCAAAGCCAAGAATCCCAAAACTCTCTGAGCAGAAGAGATAACAAAAAGAAACAAAGCCTTCCAAAATAAAAACTAAATATCTATGGAATGCAAATGCTCACACTGAGCCAGCCGCAAAAATATAAGAATTGTGAGCGTGCTGTCAATACTTTACATGGGGCGCATGGTGAGGCTCTGAACAAAGGCTAAAACAACTGCCAGTTAAACAAGCCAAAGAGAAATTCTGTGACAGAGGCTGTATCACAGCAGTTAACGGAACCAGACAAAAACCTTACTTATTAAGGTAGATTAGACTTTTTAATGCTAAAAGCAGATCAATATGCCAGTTAGCACAGTAGAGTTCATAATATGTGACTTTATGCTGGAGAATTTACCATCACTTTAAAGGTCCCTAAAAAAAATCACCCTTGAAAATGAAACAAGGGAACTCTTCCATAGATTCACTTCCCAACCATGGGAACTAAAAAGGGACAATATCTCTTGAAAGAGAGATTGATCGAAGGAAGATGACAATTGAACCATATATTGTTCAGGATGGCACCCTGGCAATTCCAGAAGACCAAAAAGAGAGTCTTCCTAGGATGCCTAACCTCAGAAACTTGAGAAGATCCCGGATAATGGGGACAATAAGATACATATCCTTCAGGTCTATGTTCATCAGGAACAGACCCCCTTTAAATCAAAGGAGAATGGATACTATTTTGAAGGACTGTACTCTAAGAAAATTAAGGAGATACCTATATCCCGTTCCCTGACTGGGACTGAAACTCATTTCCAGAGAGGAAGGTCCTGAACCCAGTTCAAGAATGCCTCTCATTATACCTGGGCTGCAGATACTCTAGAAAGGAGAAATCTGCGCCTGGGAGGAAATCTTAAATTGCTACCTCCTGGACCCGAACTGGTTGATCTCCCGCAAGCAGGATTCCAAAAGACCGGACTGTCCCTGTAGTAAAAGGGAAAGGAAGACTTTCCATAAGTCTATGCCACTTGACGGGTGGTAGAAAAAAACGTTTCCACCCAAAAGTCAGTTGTTAAAGGGACACTGAACCCAAATTTTTCTTTCATGATTCAGATAGAGCATGCACATTTAAGTAACTTTCTAATTTACTCCTATTATCAATTTTTATTCATTGTCTTGCTTTCTTTATTTAAAAAAGAAGGCATCTAAGCTATTATTTTTTGTTCAGGACCATGGAAAGCACTTGTTTATTGGTGGGTGAATTAAACCAGTGTGTTGACCAAAACTGGACCTGCATCTAAACTTACATTCTTGCATTTCAAATAAAGATACCAAGAGAATTAAGAAAATTTGATAATAGGAGTAAATTAGAAAGTTGCTTAAAATTGCATGCTCTATCTGAATCACTAAAGAAAAAATTTGGGTTCAGTATCCCTTTAAGTTTGCCAGTCCAGGTTCAAACAAGGTCTCACCCTTGTAAGGAAGCATCAGAAGCTTGAACTTGGAGGAAACATTAAAAATATATTCCAATTATCCACAGTTCATGGTCAAATTGGATATAGAACCATATAACGATTTCTGTGAGAAAACACACAAGAAAGAAGGGGCGCCTCCTAGTGTAATACAGTTTACACAACAATGGTAGGAGCACCCAATTGTGCTTAGTGACACAAACTGGGATCTTTCAGTGTCCCAGCTCACTGCTCCTTGGTTCTTGTACTCCTTTTTAGGCATCTCCCCAAGGTAAAAGGCAAAACTCAGGCTCTCAGTCAGGTTCAGGTATTAAATTGATTTTAATAAACAATATATAAAAACATAGGGTGTAACAGTTACCACTATGTATTAAAATGTTGCAACACGTTTCTCAGCTTCCTTGCTGTTTCATCAGGCATATCCACTGTACCAATTTATACTCCTGTTGCGGACACATAAAAAAAAATCCCCCAATGACCAATAACTATATAAGGTTGTTAAATGTATGCTATTTAAAGAGAAATATCACTTTAATTAATCTCTTAAGATAAGGAGTGTCAATCTTAGTGGTCCGTCTAGTTAAGGAGTACTAACTCTTTAAATATCTATTGTGCCATTCATGAGCATATGCTTATGATTAAATGCCATTAAGCAGGAAAAAAAATAAAAAAATTTATGCTTACCTGATAAATTTCTCTCTCTGGTGTATCCAGTCCACGGGTTCATCCATTACTTGTGGGATATTCTCCTTCCCAACAGGAAGTTGCAAGAGGACACCAACAGCAGAGCTGTCTATATAGCTCCTCCTTTAACTGCCACTCCCAGTCATTCGACCGAAGACAAGCAAGAAAAAAGGAGAAACTATAGGATGCAGTGGTGACTGTAGTTTAAAAATAAAAAACACCTGCCTTAAAGTGACAGGGCGGGCCGTGGACTGGATACACCACAAGAGAAAGAAATTTATCAGGTAAGCATAAATTTTGTTTTCTCTTGTAAGGTGTATACAGTCCATGGGTTCATCCATTACTTGTGGGATACCAATACCAAAGCTTTAGAACACGGATGAAGTGAGGGACAAGGCAGGAACTTAAACGGAAGGCACCACTGCCTGCAAGACCTTTCTCCCAAAAATAGCCTCCGAGGAAGCAAAAGTATCAAATTTGTAGAATTTAGAAAAAGTATGAAGCGAAGACCAAGTCGCCGCCTTACAAATCTGTTCAACAGAGGCCTCATTTTTAAAAGCCCATGTGGAAGCTACTGCTCTAGTGGAATGAGCTGTAATTCTTTCAGGAGGCTGCTGGCCAGCAGTCTCATAACCTAAACGGATTATGCTTCTCAGCCAAAAAGAAAGAGAAGATGCCGAAGCCTTTTGGCCTCTCCTCTGTCCAGAGTAGACAACAAACAATGCAGATGTTTGACGAAAATCCTTAGTAGCTTGTAAATAAAACTTTACAGCACGAACCACGTCAAGATTGTGTAATAGACGTTCCTTCTTTGAAGGATTAGGACACAGTGATGGAACAACAATCTCCTGATTGATATTATTAGATACCACCTTAGGAAGAAACCCAGGTTTGGTACGCAAAACTACCTTATCTGTATGGAAGATCAGATAAGGGGAATCACACTGTAAGGCAGATAACTCTGAAACTCTTCGAGCCGAAGAGATAGCTACCAAAAAACAGAATTTATGTTTACCTGATAAATTACTTTCTCCAACGGTGTGTCCGGTCCACGGCGTCATCCTTACTTGTGGGATATTCTCTTCCCCAACAGGAAATGGCAAAGAGCCCAGCAAAGCTGGTCACATGATCCCTCCTAGGCTCCGCCTACCCCAGTCATTCGACCGACGTTAAGGAGGAATATTTGCATAGGAGAAACCATATGATACCGTGGTGACTGTAGTTAAAGAAAATAAATTATCAGACCTGATTAAAAAACCAGGGCGGGCCGTGGACCGGACACACCGTTGGAGAAAGTAATTTATCAGGTAAACATAAATTCTGTTTTCTCCAACATAGGTGTGTCCGGTCCACGGCGTCATCCTTACTTGTGGGAACCAATACCAAAGCTTTAGGACACGGATGATGGGAGGGAGCAAATCAGGTCACCTAGATGGAAGGCACCACGGCTTGCAAAACCTTTCTCCCAAAAATAGCCTCAGAAGAAGCAAAAGTATCAAACTTGTAAAATTTGGTAAAAGTGCGCAGTGAAGACCAAGTCGCTGCCCTACATATCTGATCAACAGAAGCCTCGTTCTTGAAGGCCCATGTGGAAGCCACAGCCCTAGTGGAATGAGCTGTGATTCTTTCGGGAGGCTGCCGTCCGGCAGTCTCGTAAGCCAATCTGATGATGCTTTTAATCCAAAAAGAGAGAGAGGTAGAAGTTGCTTTTTGACCTCTCCTTTTACCGGAATAAACAACAAACAAGGAAGATGTTTGTCTAAAATCCTTTGTAGCGTCTAAATAGAATTTTAGAGCGCGAACAACATCCAAATTGTGCAACAAACGTTCCTTCTTTGAAACTGGTTTCGGGCACAGAGAAGGTACGATAATCTCCTGGTTAATGTTTTTGTTAGAAACAACTTTTGGAAGAAAACCAGGTTTAGTACGTAAAACCACCTTATCTGCATGGAACACCAGATAAGGAGGAGAACACTGCAGAGCAGATAATTCTGAAACTCTTCTAGCAGAAGAAATTGCAACCAAAAACAAAACTTTCCAAGATAATAACTTAATATCAACAGAATGTAAGGGTTCAAACGGAACCCCCTGAAGAACTGAAAGAACTAAGTTGAGACTCCAAGGAGGAGTCAAAGGTTTGTAAACAGGCTTGATTCTAACCAGAGCCTGAACAAAGGCTTGAACATCTGGCACAGCTGCCAGCTTTTTGTGAAGTAACACAGACAAGGCAGAAATCTGTCCCTTCAGGGAACTTGCAGATAATCCTTTTTCCAATCCTTCTTGAAGGAAGGATAGAATCTTAGGAATCTTAACCTTGTCCCAAGGGAATCCTTTAGATTCACACCAACAGATATATTTTTTCCAAATTTTGTGGTAAATCTTTCTAGTTACAGGCTTTCTGGCCTGAACAAGAGTATCGATAACAGAATCTGAGAACCCTCGCTTCGATAAGATCAAGCGTTCAATCTCCAAGCAGTCAGCTGGAGTGAGACCAGATTCGGATGTTCGAACGGACCTTGAACAAGAAGGTCTCGTCTCAAAGGTAGCTTCCATGGTGGAGCCGACGACATATTCACCAGATCTGCATACCAAGTCCTGCGTGGCCACGCAGGAGCTATCAAGATCACCGACGCCCTCTCCTGATTGATCCTGGCTACCAGCCTGGGGATGAGAGGAAACGGCGGGAATACATAAGCTAGTTTGAAGGTCCAAGGTGCTACTAGTGCATCCACTAGAGCCGCCTTGGGATCCCTGGATCTGGACCCGTAGCAAGGAACTTTGAAGTTCTGACGAGAGGCCATCAGATCCATGTCTGGAATGCCCCACAGTTGAGTGATTTGGACAAAGATTTCCGGATGGAGTTCCCACTCCCCCGGATGCAATGTCTGACGACTCAGAAAATCCGCTTCCCAATTTTCCACTCCTGGGATGTGGATTGCAGACAGGTGGCAGGAGTGAGACTCCGCCCATTGAATGATTTTGGTCACTTCTTCCATCGCCAGGGAACTCCTTGTTCCCCCCTGATGGTTGATGTACGCAACAGTTGTCATGTTGTCTGATTGAAACCGTATGAACTTGGCCCTCGCTAGCTGAGGCCAAGCCTTGAGAGCATTGAATATCGCTCTCAGTTCCAGAATATTTATCGGTAGAAGAGATTCTTCCCGAGACCAAAGACCCTGAGCTTTCAGGGATCCCCAGACCGCGCCCCAGCCCATCAGACTGGCGTCGGTCGTGAAATGACCCACTCTGGTCTGCGGAAGGTCATCCCTTGTGACAGGTTGTCCAGGGACAGCCACCAACGGAGTGAGTCTCTGGTCCTCTGATTTACTTGTATCCTCGGAGACAAGTCTGTATAGTCCCCATTCCACTGACTGAGCATGCACAGTTGTAATGGTCTTAGATGAATGCGCGCAAAAGGAACTATGTCCATTGCCGCTACCATCAAACCTATCACTTCCATGCACTGTGCTATGGAAGGAAGAGGAACGGAATGAAGTATCCGACAAGAGTCTAGAAGTCTTGTTTTTCTGGCCTCTGTCAGAAAAATCCTCATTTCTAAGGAGTCTATTATTGTTCCCAAGAAGGGAACCCTTGTCGACGGAGATAGAGAACTCTTTTCCACGTTCACTTTCCATCCGTGAGATCTGAGAAAGGCCAGGACGATGTCCGTGTGAGCCTTTGCTTGAGGAAGGGACGACGCTTGAATCAGAATGTCGTCCAAGTAAGGTACTACAGCAATGCCCCTTGGTCTTAGCACAGCTAGAAGGGACCCTAGTACCTTTGTGAAAATCCTTGGAGCAGTGGCTAATCCGAAAGGAAGCACCACGAACTGGTAATGCTTGTCCAGGAATGCGAACCTTAGGAACCGATGATGTTCCTTGTGGATAGGAATATGTAGATACGCATCCTTTAAATCCACCGTGGTCATGAATTGACCTTCCTGGATGGAAGGAAGAATTGTTCGAATGGTTTCCATCTTGAACGATGGAACCTTGAGAAACTTGTTTAAGATCTTGAGATCTAAGATTGGTCTGAACGTTCCCTCTTTTTTGGGAACTATGAACAGATTGGAGTAGAACCCCTTCCCTTGTTCTCCTAAGGGAACAGGATGAATCACTCCCATTGTTAACAGGTCTTCTATACAATGTAAGAATGCCTGTCTTTTTATGTGGTCTGAAGACAACTGAGACCTGTGGAACCTCCCCCTTGGGGGAAGCCCCTTGAATTCCAGAAGATAACCTTGGGAGACTATTTCTAGTGTCCAAGGATCCAGAACATCTCTTGCCCAAGCCTGAGCGAAGAGAGAGAGTCTGCCCCCCACCAGATCCGGTCCCGGATCGGGGGCCAACATTTCATGCTGTCTTGGTAGCAGTGGCAGGTTTCTTGGCCTGCTTTCCCTTGTTCGAGCCTTGCATTGGTCTCCAAGCTTGCTTGGCTTGAGAAGTATTACCCTCTTGCTTAGAGGACGTAGCACTTTGGGCTGGTCCGTTTCTACGAAAGGGACGAAAATTAGGTTTATTTTTGGCCTTGAAAGGCCGATCCTGAGGAAGGGCATGGCCCTTACCCCCAGTGATATCAGAGATAATCTCTTTCAAGTCAGGGCCAAACAGCGTTTTCCCCTTGAAAGGAATGTTAAGTAGCTTGTTCTTGGAAGACGCATCAGCTGACCAAGATTTCAACCAAAGCGCTCTGCGCGCCACAATAGCAAACCCAGAATTCTTAGCCGCTAACCTAGCCAATTGCAAAGTGGCGTCTAGGGTGAAAGAATTAGCCAATTTGAGAGCATTGATTCTGTCCATAATCTCCTCATAAGGAGGGGAATCACTATCGACCGCCTTGACCAGCTCATCGAACCAGAAACATGCGGCTGTAGCGACAGGGACAATGCATGAAATTGGTTGTAGAAGGTAACCCTGCTGAACAAACATTTTTTTAAGTAAACCTTCTAATTTTTTATCCATAGGATCTTTGAAAGCACAACTATCTTCTATGGGTATAGTGGTGCGTTTGTTTAAAGTGGAAACCGCTCCCTCGACCTTGGGGACTGTCTGCCATAAGTCCTTTCTGGGGTCGACCATAGGAAACAATTTTTTAAATATGGGGGGAGGGACGAAAGGAATACCGGGCCTTTCCCATTCTTTATTTACAATGTCCGCCACCCGCATGGGTATAGGAAAAGCTTCTGGGAGCCCCGGGACCTCTAGGAACTTGTCCATTTTACAAAGCTTCTCTGGGATGACCAAATTGTCACAATCATCCAGAGTGGATAATACCTCCTTAAGCAGAGCGCGGAGATGTTCCAACTTAAATTTAAACGTAATCACATCAGGTTCAGCTTGTTGAGAAATGTTCCCTGAATCTGTAATTTCTCCCTCAGACAAAACCTCCCTGGCCCCATCAGACTGTATTAGGGGCCCTTCAGAACCATTATTATCAGCGTCGTCATGCTCTTCAGTATCTAAAACAGAGCAGTCGCGCTTACGCTGATAAGTGTGCATTTTGGCTAAAATGTTTTTGACAGAATTATCCATTACAGCCGTTAATTGTTGCATAGTAAGGAGTATTGGCGCGCTAGATGTACTAGGGGCCTCCTGAGTGGGCAAGACTCGTGTAGACGAAGGAGGGAATGATGCAGTACCATGCTTACTCCCCTCACTTGAGGAATCATCTTGGGCATCATTGTCATTATCACATAAATCACATTTATTTAAATGAGAAGGAACTCTGGCTTCCCCACATTCAGAACACAGTCTATCTGGTAGTTCAGACATGTTAAACAGGCATAAACTTGATAACAAAGTACAAAAAACGTTTTAAAATAAAACCGTTACTGTCACTTTAAATTTTAAACTGAACACACTTTATTACTGCAATTGCGAAAAAATATGAAGGAATTGTTCAAAATTCACCAAAATTTCACCACAGTGTCTTAAAGCCTTAAAAGTATTGCACACCAAATTTGGAAGCTTTAACCCTTAAAATAACGGAACCGGAGCCGTTTTTAACTTTAACCCCTTTACAGTCCCTGGTATCTGCTTTGCTGAGACCCAACCAAGCCCAAAGGGGAATACGATACCAAATGACGCCTTCAGAAAGTCTTTTCTATGTATCAGAGCTCCTCACACATGCGACTGCATGCCATGCCTCTCAAAAACAAGTGCGCAACACCGGCGCGAAAATGAGGCTCTGCCTATGATTTGGGAAAGCCCCTAAAGAATAAGGTGTCTAAAAAAGTTAAACACTAAAAAACTCTAAGCCATCTCCGTGGAGATGTTGCCTGTACAACGGCAAAGAGAATGACTGGGGTAGGCGGAGCCTAGGAGGGATCATGTGACCAGCTTTGCTGGGCTCTTTGCCATTTCCTGTTGGGGAAGAGAATATCCCACAAGTAAGGATGACGCCGTGGACCGGACACACCTATGTTGGAGAAACAGAACTTTCCAAGATAGAAGTTTGATATCTATGGAATGCAGAGGTTCAAACGGAACCCCTTGAAGAACTTTAAGAAATAAATTTAAGTTCCATGGCGGAGCAACAGGTTTAAACACAGGCTTGATTCTAACTAAAGCCTGAGAAAACGCCTGAACGTCTGGAACATCTGCCAGACGCTTGTGCAGAAGAATAGACAGAGCAGAAATCTGTCCCTTTAAAGACCTAGCTGACAATCCCTTCTCCAATCCTTCTTGGAGAAAGGATAATATCCTAAGAATCCTGAATTTACTCCATGAGTAACCCTTGGATTCACACCAATGAAGATATATACACCATATCTTATGATAGATTTTCCTGGTGACAGGCTTTCGAGCCTGAATTAAGGTATCAATGACCGACTCGGAGAAACCACGTTTTGATAAAATCAAGCGTTCAATCTCCAAGAAGTCAGCCGCAGAGAAATTAGATTTGGATGTTTGAATGGACCTTGGAGTAGAAGGTCCTGCCTCAGCGGCAGAGTCCATGGTGGAAGAGATGACATGTCCACCAGATCTGCATACCAAAGCTCTCTCCTGCTTGATCTTGGCAATCAGACGAGGGAGCAGAGGAAATGGAGGGAACACATAAGCCAGGCTGAAGGACCAGGGCACTGCTAGAGCATCTATCAGTGCTGCCTGGGGATACCTTGACCTGGACCTGTAACAGGGAAGCTTGGCGTTCTGACGAGACGCCATCAGATCCACTTCTGGTTTGCCCCATAGTTGAATCAGCTGGGCAAATACCTCCGGATGGAGCTCCCACTCCCCCGGATGAAATATCTGCGGACTTAGAAAATCTGCCTCCCAGTTCTCTACTCCTGGGATATGGATAGCTGAGAGATGGCAAGAGTGAACCTCTGCCCATAGAATTATCTTTGAAACCTCCAACATTGCCAGGGGGCTTCTTGTCCCCCCCTGATGGTTGATATAGGCTACAGTCGTGATATTGTCCGACTGAAATCTGATTAACCTGACCGCAGCTAATTGATATTCAATGCTCTTCAGGCTTGGCCTCACTCTCAGTTCCAGAATGTTTATCGGAAGGACGGCTTCCTCCAGAATCCACAAACCCTGAGCCTTCAGGGGAGTTCCAGACTGCGCCCCAGACCAGAAGACTGGCATCTGTCGTGACTATAGTCCACTCTGGCCTGCGGAAACTCATTCCCCTGGACAGATGGACCCGAGAGAACCACCAGAGAAGAAAATCCCTGGTCTCTTGATCCAGATTTGGCAGAGGGGACAAATCTGTGTAATCCCCATTCCACTGATTGAGCATGCAAAGTTGCAGTGGTCTGAGATGTAGGCGGGCAAACGGAACTATGTCCATTGCCGCTACCATTAGGCTGATTACTTCCATACACTGAGCCACTGACGGCCGAGAAGTGGAATGAAGAGCATGGCAGGAAGTTAGAAGCTTTGATAACCTGACCTCTGTCAGAAAAATTTTCATTTCTACTGAATCTATCAGTGTTCCTAGGAAGGAAACTCTTGTGAGAGGGGAGAGAGAACTCTTTTCTTTGTTCACCTTCCACCCATGAGATCTCAGAAAGGCCAGAACAATGTCCGTATGGGACTTGGCAATTTGAAAAGTCGACGCCTGTATCAGAATGTCGTCTAGGTAAGGAGCCACCGCTATGCCCCGTGGCCTTAGAACCGCCAGTAGGGACCCTAGAACCTTCGTAAAGATTCTTGGTGCCGTGGCTAACCCGATGGGAAGAGCCACAAACCGGTAATGCCTGTCTAAGAACCTGAGGAACTGATGATGATCTCTGTGAATCGGAATGTGGAGATAAGCATCCTTTAAGTCCACGGTAGTCATATATTGACCCTCCTGGATCATAGGAAGGATGGTTCGGATAGTCTCCATCTTGAAGGATGGGACCCTGAGAAATTTGTTTAGGATCTTGAGATCCAAGATTGGTCTGAAAGTTCCCTCTTTTTTGGGAACTATAAACAGATTTGAATAGAAGCCCTGCCCCTGTTCCTCCCTTGGAACTGGGTGGATCACTCCCATAACCAGCAGGTCTTTAACACAACGTAAGAATGTCTCTCTCTTTATCTGTTTTTTCTGAGAGATGAAATCTCCCCTTTGGAGATGAAGCTTTGAAGTCCAGAAGATATCCCTGGGAACAATCTCTAATGCCCAGGGATCCTGGACGTCTCTTGCCCAAGCCTGGGTGAAGAGAGAGAGTCTGCCCCCCACTAGATCCAGTCCCGGATCGGGGGCTACTCCTTCATGCTGTCTTAGAGGCAGCCGCAGGTTTCTTGGCCTGCTTCCCCTTATTCCAAGCCTGGTTAGGTCTCCAGACTGGCTTGGACTGGGCGAAATTTCCCTCTTGTTTTTCATTAGAGGAAACTGAAGCTGTGCCACTCTTGAAGTTTCGAAAGGAACGAAAATTATTCTGTTTGGTCCTTAACTTATTGGACCTATACTGAGGAAGGGCGTGACCTTTTCCTCCAGTAATATCAGAAATGATCTCCTTCAGACCGGGCCCGTCTTCTAGGGAAGCTGGATGTCTCAGTCTGAATTAAAACTTCACAGTTAAAATAGGCCCCTCCCACCATATACTGGATGTCAGAGGGGCCTTAAGAAAATACTCCTGGGAGTATCTGACTAGCCATGTGGAAACTAGGCCCCAAATAAAGACATCTCCCTCAGTGAAAAAACTTCCTATTTTTGAAATCATGTAAACGTTTTGTCACTAAGCAATATGAATATTAACATGAGTATTACCCTGTTATGTAAGCATGATCCCAGTCGCTGTTAAATCACTGCATCAGGCTTACCTCAAATACACAAGGCTCTGTCAGCATTTTCTAGAACTTCTTCCTCTCTCTAGAAATAAAAATAATGAACATACCTCAAAGCAGGTAATCTGCAGGCCGTTCCCCCAACTGAAGTTATCCCATATTCATCAGTTATGTGTGAGAACAGCAATGGACCTTAGTTACAAACCACTAAGATCATCAAATCTCCAAGCAGAACTCTTCTTCTAATTTCTGCCTGAGAGAAAAACAGTACAACGCCGGTACCGTTTAAAAATAAATTCTTGATTGAAGGTAAAACTACACTAAGTCACCACATATCTCTTGATACTTCCTTTCTTGTCGAGAGTTGCAAGAGAAAGACTGGGAGTGGCAGTTAGGGGAGGAGCTATATAGACAGCTCTTCTGTGGGTGTCCTCTTGCAACTTCCTGTTGGGAAGGAGAATATCCCACAAGTAATGGATGAACCCGTGGACTGGATACACCTTACAAGAGAAATGCAGCATATATTCTACACATTTTGGCTCTATCCGAGACAAGACCGCCACTCCCAGTCAGAACTGAGAACGAAGCTGCGGTCACAAGAGCAGATCAGAAAACAAAACAAAATGGCGCAGCTCCGTTCACAGAGGAGGCGGCGCCATCCAGGACAACAAAGCGCAGCTAAGATAATTGGTGCACTTTCTGCAAAAGTCCTCTCCTAGATTATCCTGCCACTAGACACAGAACGTATATTCCTCTAGATAAAACAGAATCGCCTGGCAGCCAAGAGATGAAGCGTGCCGCTAATATAACAGTGCGCTTCATCTCACAGACAAAAAACATTGCTGACAATTCAGGAATGTAACCTGATAGAACCTAAGAGACACTCCTAAAACTGGCTAACTAGCCAAATTAATATCATAATAAATATGATAAAAAATAATAAATGCTCTAAAAGAAAAATCACTCAGCGAGCTCGACTCTCCCACACAAATCACCTACCACTGTAACTGCAATGGGAAAAAAACAACAGGCAAAAAAAAAGGGAAAAAGCAACCTCCAAGCCTCTGAGGGAAATTCCTACATATTAGGAAGGAAACCCCCCCATGTCTCCACACATGATAAAGTGCCTGCCTCTGCCCAAAAACATCCTTGCCACAAGGATTAATATGTCCCAAAAACTGTATTTTATAAAGTCTTATCAGTGCAAGTACCCAACCTGGAAGACAAGAGCACTTACCTGCAGTCTAGCCATCTGTCAGGAGAACAGATCACCCGTTATGAGAGGACACATACTCCTCACAGAGACCTGTCGCAATAGAAAGTATAAACCTACTCTGGCTTTCTATACCAAGGGCAGCAAAATATTAGGAAAACGCAGCAAGGCCCACCTTACAAGTTCCAAACTGCTTTAAAGCCACCACTGCTCTACTGAAGAGGCTAATGTGGAGTATAGCTAGACCCAATCCTTGAAAAAAGGGGAAAGAACAGGGTAACCTACTCTAGCTTTCTGAACTAGT
The DNA here is from genome assembly GCF_027579735.1 of Bombina bombina. Classification (NCBI taxonomy): domain Eukaryota; kingdom Metazoa; phylum Chordata; class Amphibia; order Anura; family Bombinatoridae; genus Bombina; species Bombina bombina. The sequence continues at coordinate 737,829,029 of NC_069503.1, read as the reverse complement.
TGTAAAAACTTGCTTGAAGTAAAGGAAATCCAATATTCTTCAGACACCCAAACTTCACTTCCTCAATGGACCAAGGCAAAGAGAATGACTGGAGTTTGTGGGAAGGGGAGTGATTCTTAACAGCTTGGTTGTGGTGCTCTTTGCCTCCTCCTGCTGGCCAGAAGTGATATTCCCAACAGTAAATGATAACATTGTGGACTCACCATTTGTAATTAAAAAGTAGAATGCTAATGCTCTTACAATATCTAAATTAAGAGGACATAAAATGTATTATTTGAATTAGGACAAGGAGATGGGCTATAGTCTCCTGATATATATATTAACTAAAAAAAAAAAAACACCTCTGGCTAAAAAAATAATATATTGAGTCCTTAAAAACTGTCTTGTCTTAATGAAAATAAGGAGACAGTTTGCAAGAAAGAGCAACAAAATAGAACGTCTTCCGGCAGAAGACATTGGTAAAAGCAACAACAAATTCAAAGACAGAAGTTAAATGTCCAAAGCACACAAGTTCTTAAAGAAAAACTTGTAAAGCTTTTAAAAAAAACAAAAATTAATGTTCCAAAGAGAAGAAATTGGTAAGACACTGGATATATCTGACTAAGCCTGGACAAAGCCTAGATGTCAAGACATTTAGCAATTTTTATGTAGTATGAAACTATTTAAAGAGTCCTATTTCTGCTTTTTTAGTTAGCAGACAAGTGACGATCCTAGCGGATTTGCAAAAAAACATAATTCTGGGAGAATGCCATTTAAAACCCTGGTTTTCATAGTAGGAATGAAACAACTTTTCAAATTTTTAAAATTTTACTTATAACAGGCTTTATGGTTTGAAATAAGAAGTTCATTACAGCATCAATTAAACCTAAAATGGATATTCAAACTCTAATCCATCAAGATGAAAGGCTTGGGATCATGATGATTGGAGAAAACAACATGAGAATAAGATTCGCCCAGTAAGGTCTGCGGGGCCTGAATGGAGCAGTCAGAATAATTTAGAATACTCTATTCCATTCTAACTATGAGTCTTGAAAACAGAATTCACCAGGGTCTATTTCTGGAAGACACCATTGTTCTACAATCTAGTAGAAAAACTATTTAAAGGAGAAAACACTTAAGTTCCCCCTTAAAACTGGATATTAGCTACAGATGTAACATTGAATGAAAACTGATGTTTCTACTTTCAGAAGAGGACAGGGCTAAAGTGAATTAAAATTAAAGATTTCACAGCCAAGATAATTATTGGTAACCTCACCTCCCAAGGAAACAAAACAACCTATTTTCTCCTGGACCACCAGACTAGACTCCAATACAAGAGAATGGTGTCTGCAGACATTTTCCAAGTTGGTGGAATAAAGGACAGAGTTTGCCACACCGAAGAATTTCACAGGATTCTACAAAGTTCATGCAAAGCTCAAGAGGTCTCATATGAAATTGTGCAAGAGGAGGAATATCTGATGCTGTAATCATCAGACCTAACACTTCCATACATTGAAGGTTGTAAATGTAGTAGACTTTAACTTTGACTATGTAGCTTTCTCTAATGGTGTCTCTCAGTAACCGCAATCTGAGGGGAAAATGAGCCTCAAATCGGTCTGAGGACCCCTCTCAATGAAGAAATTGGAGCACCTCAATTATTTATCTTCCTCATATGCAGGTAAAAAAAAATAATACCTTAGAGGTGGGAGGGATTTAGTGCTCCTAAAACCTTGGGAATCTTTACCTCCTCCTAGTGGCCAGGAATTTATTCCCAGAAATAATGTCTAGTGGACTCCATCAGCATTATGAAAGAAATTTTTATAGGATTTTCTAAAGAATTAAGTGGAAATTGAAAGCAGCATGCCTACATAAATATAGCAAAAGCAACATACAGTAAAAGTATGAAATACACGGCTAGCTTTCATTACAAATACCAGTACTATTTTTTTTTTTAAATAAAGAAAGCTTACTATAGGGGTAACATATTAAAAGTAATAGAATTGTACAAAATAAATAGCTCTTTCCAGATCAGTAATCATGCACCTATTGCACTACACAATATTTTTGGTGCTTCATAAATAAATTATAAAGGGGGTAAAAAACTAAATTTATGCTTACCTGATAAATTACTTTATTTTATGATATGACGAGTCCACGGATGTCATCCTTACTTGAGGGATATTAACCTCCTGCTAACAGGAAGTGGCAAAGAGCACCACAGCAGAGCTGTATATATAGTGCTAAGAATAAATACACAGAGCGCCTCCTAAAAGGCTAAGACACTAGTAGTGACAAGATTATTTAAATAAAAAATATATTGAAATTCTATAGGGGTATATAAAATATTTTATAAGCTACTTATAGCTAAAATATACAAACAAGATACAAAAGTGTATCCACTTAAAAGTAACAATAAAATATGCATATATCTACCGTATATTAAAAACAATACAATTGTGGTTAAAAACTACAATAATATACAATCCTAATCACAAAATAAATTACAATAAAACAGCTGTTGATGGTTGGATAAAAAATATAAATATATAAAAACATCAATTTACTGAGTAGGTGTCCATAAATAGGTAGGCATTATTACAATAATTTTTGAAATTTGATTTGAAAACCACTACGTTTTTCTTTTTTACACACCGTTTATCGAGGGATATATAAGGATAACTGTTTTAAAATAGAATCTTCATATTGGACATTCACTCTCTGGAAAGAATTTAAAGTTTGGGACCTACATATTTATGGACACCTACTCAGTAAATTGATGTTTTTATATATTTATATTTTTTATCCAATCATCAACAGCTGTTTTATTGTAATTTATTTTGTGATTAAGATTGTATATTGTTGTGGTTTTTAACCACAATTGTATTGTTTTTTACATAGATATATGCATATTTTATTGTTAATTTTAAGTGGATCCCCTTTTGTATCTTGTTTGTATATTTTAGCTATAAGTAGCTTATACAATATTTTATATACCCCTATAGAATTTCAATATATTTTTTATTTAAATAATCTTGTCACTACTAGTGTCTTAGCCTTTTAGGAGGCGCTCTGTGTATTTATTTTTAACACTACATTCACCTTTTTGGGGGCGCTGGTACCCACAATACTAGGAGCTACAGACACAAGGTTGAGCGCTGTCAGATTTTAACAGATTTTTATCAGAGCTGTATATATAGCCTTTCCACTTCCCCTCCACCCTCAGTCATTCGGCCGAAGGTATAGGAAGAGAAAAAGCAAAGGCTAAAAGGTGCAGAGGTGACTGAAGTTTACAAAAAATATAAAGAAAAACGGTCTTAAAAAGAACAAGGTGGGCTATGGACTCATCATATCGTAAAATAAAGTAATTTATTAGGTAAGCATAAATTTAGTTTTCTTTTACAAAGATATGACGAGTCCACAGATTTCATCCTTACTTGTGGGAAACCAATACCAAAGCAATAGGACACGGATGAAAGGGAGGGACAAGACAGGAACCAAAATGGAAGGCACCACTGCTTGAAGAACCTTTCTCCCAAAGATAGCCTCAGAAAAAGCAAAAGTATCAAATTTGTCAAATTTGGAAAAAGTGTGAAGGGACAATCAAGTCGCAGCCTTACAAATCTGTTCCACAGATGCATCGTTTTTAAAAGCCCATGTGGAAGCCACAGCCATAGTAGAATGAGCAGTAATTCTTTCAGGAGCCTGCTGTCCAGCAGTCTCATATGCCAGGCGGATGATACTTCTCAGCCAAAATGAAAGAGGTAGCTGTAGCGTTCTGACCCCTACGCTTTCCAGAATAAACAATGAATAATGAAGATGATTGACGGAAATCCTTAGTTGCCTGTAAGTAAAACTAAGGCATGGACCAGGTGCAAGTTACGTAACAGACGCTCCTTCTTAGAAGAAGGATTAGGACACAAGGAAGGAGCAACAATTACCTTATTAATATTCTTATTCAAAACAACCTTAGGAAGGAACCCAGGTTTGGTACGTAAAACCACCTTATCAGAATGAAATATGAGATAAGGCGAATCACACTGTAATGCTGAAAGCTCAGAAACTCTACGAGCTGAAGAAATAGCAACCAAAAACAGAACTTTCCAAGATAATAGATTAATATCTATGGAATGCATAGGTTCAAACGGAACCCCTTGCAGTACTCGAAGAACTAAATTCAAACTCCAGGGAGGAGTAATAGGTCTAAATACAGGCTTAATTCCAGATAGAGCCTGACAAAAAGACTGAACATCTGACACATTTGCCAAACGTTTGTGAAACCGAATTGACAAAGCTGAAATTTGTCCCTTTAAGGAACTTGCTGATTAACCCTTTCTCCAATCCTTCTTGGAGAAAAGACAAAATCCTAGGAATCCTAACTTTACTCCATGAGTAACCCTTGTATTCACACCAATAAAGATATTTACGCCATATCTTATGATAGATCTTTCTAGTGACAGGCTTTCTAGCCTGTATCAAAGTATTGATAACTGAATCAGAGAATCCTCGCTTCGATAAAATCAAGCGTTCAAACTCCACGCAATCAGTTGCAGAGAAATTAGATTTGGATGTTGGAAAGGACCTTGAATGAGAAGGTCCTGTCTCAACGGAAGTTTTCAAAGTGGCAGAGAGGACATGTCCACTAGATCCGCATACCAAGTCCTGCGTGGCCACACAGGCGCTATCAGGATCACTGAAGCTCTCTCCTGTTTGATTCGAGCAATCACGCGTGGGAGGAGAGGAAACGGCGGAAACACATAAGCTAGGCTGAACAACCAAGGTACTGCCAAGGCATCTATCAGTTCGGCCTGAGGATCCCTTGCCCGGGATCCGTATCTTGGAAGCTTGGCATTCTGACAAGATGCCATCAAATCCAATTCCGGTCTGCCCCATCTGAAAATCAATGAGGCAAATACCTCCAGGTGAAGTTCCCACTCCCCCGGATGAAAAGTCTGTCGACGTAGAAAATATGGTTCCCAGTTCTCTACTCCTGGGAAGTAGATAGCTGACAGATGACAAGAGTGGGCCTCTGCCCAACTGATTATCTTGGATACTTCTATCATCGCTAAGGAACTCCTTGTTCCCCCCTGATGATTGACATATGCCACAGTCGTTATGTTGTCTGACTGGAATCTGATGAATTTGGCCGAAGCCAACTGAGGCCACGCCTGAAGCGCATTGAATATAGCTCTCAGTTCCAGAAAATTGATTGGAAGTAGAGACTCCACCTGAGTCCAAACACCCTGAGCCTTCAGGGAGTTCCAAACTGCACTCCAGTCCAGAAGGCTGGCATCTGTTGTCACTATCATCCACGAGGGTCTGCAGAAACAAGTCCCCTGGGACAGATGATCTGGCGACAACCACCAAAGAAGAGAGTTTCTGGTCTCTTGATCCATACTTATCTTTGGAGATAAATCCGCATAATCCCCATTCCACTGACCGAGCATGCACAGTTGCAGTGGTTTGAGATGAAAGCGAGCAAACGGAACAAAGTCCATTGCCGCTACCATTAATCCGATTACCTCCATACATTGAGCCACTGATGGCCGAGGAATGGACAGAAGTGCTCGGCAAGCATTCAAAATCTTTGATTTTCTGACTTCTGTCAGAAATACTTTCATGGCTACCGAGTCTATCAGAGTTCCCAAGAAAGGAACCCTTGACTGTGAAACAAGTGAACTCTTCTCTATGTTCATCTTCCAGCCGTGAGTTCTCAGATAAGACAACACTGTGTATGTGTGAGATTTTGTCAGATGATATGTTGACGCCTGAATCATAATATCGTCCAAATAAGGCGCCACCGCTATCCCTTGCGGTCTGAGAACCGCCAAAAGAGACTCTAGAACCTTTGTGAAGATTCTGGGTGCTGTGGCCAACCCGAAAAGAAGAGCCACGGACTGATAATGTTTGTCCAAGAAGGCAAACCTTAGAAACCGATGATGATCTTTGTGTATTGGAATATGAAGGTAAGCATCTTTCAAATCCACGGTAGTGATACATTGACCCTCCTGGATAATTGGCAAAATCGTTCGAATTGTCTCCATCTTGAATGATGGAACTCTTAGAAATTTGTTTAGACACTTGAGGTCAAAAATGGGTCTGAACCCTCCCTCTTTTTTGGGGACCACAAATAGGTTTGAGTAAAACCCCTGTCCCTGTTACAATTTTGGAACAGGACAGATTACTCCCATAGTAAAAAGGTCTTTAACACAGCGTAAGAACGCCTCTCTCTTTATCTGGTTTGCAGATAATTTTGAAAGATGAAATCTCCCTCTTGGGAGAAAATCCTTGAATTCCAATTGATAACCGTGGGTCACTATTTCTAGTGCCCAGGAATCCTGAACATCTCTTGCCTGAGCAAAGAAAGAAAGTCTGCCCTCTACTAGATCCGATCCCGGATCGGGGGCCACCCCTTCATGCTGCTTTGTGGAAGAAGAAGCGGGGGGGTCCTCCTTTAAACTTCCGAAAGAAACGAAAATTATTCTGTTTACCCCTCATTTTAACCGACCTATCCTGAGGTAGGGCATGGCCCTTACCTCCTGTAATATCAGAAATGATCACCTTCAATTCTGGCCCAAAAAGGGTCTTACCTTTAAAGGGAATAGCTAAAAGCTTATGTTTTGATGACACATCAGCAGACCAAGATTTAAGCCACAATGCTCTAAGTGCTAAAATAGCAAATCCTGCATTTTGTGCCGCTAATTTAGCAATTTGAAAAGCGGCATCAGTAATAAAAGAATTAGCTAGCTTAAGAGCCTTAATTCTATCTAGAATGTCATCTAATGGAGTCTCAACCTTAAGAGACTCTTCTAGAGCCTCAAACCAAAAAGCTGCTGCAGTAGTTACTGGAATAATGCAAGCCGAAGGCTGTAAAAGAAATCCCTGATTAACAAATAATTTATTTAGTAGACCCTCTAATTTCTTATCCATAGGATCCTTGAAAGCACAACTATCCTCAACGGGTATAGTAGTACGCTTGGCTAGGGAAGATATAGCTCCCTCTACCTTAGGGACCGTTTGCAATGAGTCCCGAATGGTATCTGATATATGAAACATTTTCTTAAAATTAGGAGAGGGAGAAAACGGTATACCTGGTCTATCCCATTCCTTACTAATAATTTCTGAAATTCTCTTAGGAACCGGAAAAACATCAGTGTAAGTAGGAACTTCCAAATATTTATCCATTTTACTCAATTTCTCTGGAGGAATCACAATAGGATCACAATCATCCAGAGTCGCTAAAACCTCCCTAAGCAACAGGCAGAGGTATTTAAGCTTAAATTTAAATGACATAGCATCCGAATCTGTCTGAGGAAAAACATTCCCTGAATCAGAAATTTCACATTCAGACAGTAATTCCCTAATCCCCAACTCAGAGCACTGTGAGGGAACATCGGAAATAGCTAATAAAGCATCAGAGGATTCAGTATTTCCATTAATACTTGACCTACTGCGTTTACCCTTCAACACTGGTAATTTAGACAATACCTCTGTAAGTGTAGTTGACATAACTGCAGCCATCGCCTGCAGAGTAAAGGAATTAGACGCACTAGAAGTACTAGGCGTCGCTTGGGGGGGCATAAAAGGTTGACACACTTGGGGAGAATTGGATGGCATATCCTGATTCTCTTCAGACTGAGAATCATCCCTAGGCACACTTACTTTATTTAAAATATGCTTTTTACATTGTAAAGCCCTTTCAGTACAAAAGTTACACAATGTTAGAGGGGGTTGCACAATAGCTTCTAAACACATAGAACAATGAGAAACCTCAATGTCAGACAGGTTGAACAGACTAGAAATACCACAAAAGTCGTTTAAACACTTATTTATAGCATAAAATAAACATTAGAAAAAACGTGTACTGTGCCTTTAAGAAAAGAAAAAGTGAAAATGTTTCAAAAATGCACACAAAACTAAATTTATGCTTACCTGATAAATAACTTTCTTTTACGATATGACGAATCCACGGATTTCATCCTTACTTGAGGGATATTAACCTCCTGCTACCAGGAAGTGGCAAAGAGCACCACAGCAGAGCTGTATATATAGCCCCTCCACCCTCAGTAATTCGGCCTAAGGTATAGGGAGAGAAAAAGGAAAGGCTAAAAAGGTGCAGAGGTGACTGAAGTTTACAAAAAAATATAAAGAAAAACTGTCTTAAAAAGAAAAGGGTGGGCCGTGGACTCGTCACATCGTAAAAGAAAGTAATTTATCAGGTAAGCATAAATTTAGTTTTCTTTTACAAATATATGACGAGTCCACGGATTTCATCCTTACTCGTAGGAAACCAATACCAAAGCTATAGGACACGGATGAAAGGGAGGGACAAGACAGGAACCTAAATGGAAGGCACCACTGCTTGAAGAACCTTTCTCCCAAAGATAGCCTCAGAAGAAGCAAAAGTATCAAATTTGTCAAATTTGGAAAAAGTTTAAAAGGACAACCAAGTCGCAGCCTTACAAATCTGTTCCACAGATGCATCGTTTTTAAAAGCCCATGTGGAAGCCACAGCCCTAGAAGAATGAGCCGTAATTCTTTCAGGAGGCTGCTGTCCAGCAGTCTCATAAGCCAGGCGGATGATACTTCTCAGCCAAAAAGAAAGAGGTAGCCTTAGCTTTCTGACCCCTACGCTTTCCAGAATAAACAATGAATAATGAAGATGATTGACGGAAATCCTTAGTTGCCTGTAAGTAAAACTTTAAGGCATGGACCATGTCCAAGTTATGTAACAGACGCTCCACCTTAAAAGAAGGATTAGGACACAAGGAAGGAACAACAATTTCCTGATTAATATTCTTATTCAAAACAACCTTAGGAAGGAACCCAGGTTTGGTACGTAAAAACCACCTTATCAGAATGAAATATGAGATAAGGCGAATCACACTGTAATGCTGAAAGCTCAGAAACTCTTCGAGCAGAAGAAATAGCAACCAAAAACCGAGCTTTCCAAGATAATAGTTTAATATCTATGGAATGCATAGGTTCAAATGAAACCCCTTGCAGAACTCGAAGAACTAAATTCAAACTCCAGGGAGGAGTAATAGGTCTAAATACAGGCTTAATTCTAGATAGAGCCTGACAAAAAGACTGAACATCTGATACATTTGCCAAACGTTTGTGAAACAGAATTGACAAAGCTGAAATGTGTCCCTTTAAGGAACTTGCTGATAACCCTTTCTCCAATCCTACTTGGAGAAAAGACAAAATCCTAGGAATCCTAACTTTACGCCATGAGTAACCATTGGATTCACACCAAAAAGATATTAACTCCATATCTTATGATAGATCTTTCTAGTGACAGGCTTTCTAGCCTGTATCAAAGTATTGATAACTGAACCAGAGAATCCTCTCGTCGATAAAATCAAGCGTTCAATCTCCATGCAGTCAGTTGCAGAGAAATTCGATATGGATGTTGGAAAGGACCTGGAATGAGAAGGTCCTGTCTCAACGGAAGTTTCCACGGTGGCAGAGAGGACATGTCCACAAGATCCGCATACCAAGTCCTGCGTGGCCACACAGGCGCTATCAGGATCACTGAAGCTCTCTCCTGTTTGATTCGAGCAATCGCGCGTGGGAGAAGAGGTAACGGCAGAAACACATAAGCTAGGCTGAACAACCAAGGTATCTATCAGTTCGGCCAGAGAATGCCTTGACCAGGATCCGTATCTTGGAAGCTTGGCATTCTGACGAGATGCCATCAAAACCAATTCCGGTCTGCCCCATCTGCGAATCAATGAGGCAAATACCTCTGGGTGAAGTTCCCACTCCCCCGGATGAAAAGTCAGTCGACTTAGAAAATCTGCTTCCTAGTTCTCTACCCCTGGGATGTAGATCGCTGACAGATGACAAGAGTGGGCCTCTGCCCAACTGATTATCTTGGATACTTCTATCATCGCTAAGGAACTCCTTGTTCCCCCCTGATGATTGACATATGCCACAGTCGTTATGTTGTCCGACTGGAATCTGATGAATTTGGCCTAAGCCAACTGAGGCCACGCCTGAAGCGCATTGAATATTGCTCTCAGTTCCAGAATATTGATTGGAAGTAGAGACTCCACCTGAGTCCAAACACCCTGAGCCTTCAGGGAGTTCCAAACTGCACCCCAGCCCAGAAGGCTAGCATCTGTTGTCACTGTCACCCACGAGGGTCTGCGGAAACAAGTCCCCTGGGACAGATGATCTGGCAACAACCACCAAAGAAGAGAGTTTCTGGTCTCTTGATCCAGAATTATCTTTGGAGATAAATCTGCATAATCCCCATTCCACTGACCGAGCATGCACAGTTGCAGTGGTCTGAGAGCAAATGGAACGATGTCCATTGCCGCTACCATTAATCCGATTACCACCATACATTTACATTGAGCCACTGATGGCCGAGGAATGGACAGAAGTGCTCGGAAAGTATTCAAAATCTTTGATTTTCTGACCGCCGTCAGAAAAACTTTCATGGCTACCGAGTCTATCAGAGTTCCCAGAAAAGGAATCCTTGCCTGTGAAACAAGTGAACTCTTCTCTACGTTCACCTTCCAGCCGTGAGTTCTCAGAAAAGAAAACACTGTGTCCGTGTGAGATTTTGTCAGATGATATGTCGACACCTGAATCATAATATCGTCCAGATAAGGCGCCACCACTATGCCTTGCGGTCTGAGAACCGCCAAAAGAGACCCTAGAACCTTTGTGAAGATTCTGGGTGCTGTGGCCAACCCGAAAAGGAAGAGCCACAAACTGATGTTTGTCCAAGAAGGCAAACCTTAGAAACCGATGATGATCTTTGTGGATTGGAATATGAAGGTAAGCATCCTTCAAATCCACGGTAGTCATATATTGACCCTCCTGGATCATTGGCAAAATCGTACGAATTGTCTCCATCTTGAATGATGGAACTCTTAGAAATTTGTTTAGACACTTGAGGTCAAAAATGGGTCTGAACGTTCCCTCTTTTTTGGGGACCACAAATAGGTTTGAGTAAAAACCCTGTCCCTGTTACAATTTCGGAACAGGACAGATTACTCCCATAGTAAAAAGGTCTTTAACACAGCGTAAGAACGCCTCTCTCTTTATCTGGTTTGCAGATAATTTTGAAAGATGAAATCTCCCTCTTGGGAGAAAATCCTTGAATTCCAATTGATAACCATGGATCACTATTTCTAGTGCCCAGCAATCCTGAACATCACTTGCCCAAGCCTGAGCAAAGAAAGAAAGTCTGTCCCCTACTAGATCCGGTCCCGGATCGGGGGCCACCCCTTCATGCTGCTTTGTGGAGGAAGAAGAAGCGGGGGGTTATCCTTTAAAGTTCCGAAAGGAACGAAAATTATTCTGTTTACCCCTCATTTTAACCGACCGATCCTGAGGTAGGGCATGGCCCTTACCTCCTGTAATATAAGAAATGTTCTCCTTCAATTCTGGCCCAAAAAGGGTCTTATGTTTAAAGGGAATAGCTAAAAGCTTATGTTTTGATGACACATCAGCAGACCAAGATTTGAGCCACAATGGTCTACGTGCTAAAATAGCAAATCCTGCATTTTTTGCCGCTAATTTAGCAATTTGAAAAGCGGCATCAATAATAAAAGAATTAGCTAGCTTAAGAGCCTTAATTCTATCTAGAATGTCATCTAATGGAGTCTCAACCTTAAGAGACTCTTCTAGAGCCTCAAACCAAAAAGCTGCTGCAGTAGTTACTGGAAAAATGCAAGCCGTAGGTTGTAAAAGAAATCCCTGATTAACAAATAATTTCTTTAGTAGACCCTCTAATTTCTTATCCATATGATCCTTGAAAGCACAACTATCCTCAATGGGTATAGTAGTGGGCTTAGCTAGGGAAGATATAGCTCCCTCTACCTTATGGACCGCTTGCCATGAGTCCCGAATGGTATCGGATATAGGAAACATTTTCTTAAAATTAGGAGAAGGAGAAAACGGTATACCTGGTCTATCCCATTCCTTACTAATAAATTTAAATGACAAATCATCCGAATCTGTCTGAGGCAAAACATTCCCTGAAACAGAAATTTCACCCTCAGACAGTAATTCCCTAATCCCCAACTCAGAGCACTGTGAGGGAACATCGGAAATAGCTAATAAAGCATCAGAGGATTCAGTATTTCCATTAATACTTGACCTACTGCGTTTACCCTGCAACACTGGTAATTTAGACAATACCTCTGTAAGGGTAGTTGACATAACTGCAGCCATCTCTGCAGAGTAAAGGAATTAGACGCACTAGAAGTACTAGGCGTCGCTTGTGTGGGCATAAAAGGTTGTGACACTTGGGGAGAATTGGATGGCATATCCCGATTCTCTTCAGACTGAGAATCATCCCTAGGCACACTTACTTAATTTAAAATATGCTTTTTACATTGTAAAGCCTTCGTTTTTTATATTGTCTCCCATGTAACATAATGCCCAAATATCAACTAATGACAAATATAAAAAAGGGACTCCAATAACACCCCTCTTCTTAAAATAGGTTTTACTGCTTACCCCATTCCCATACAGGGAAATAATGCCAGCCAGTTCTGATACACCAAGTCTCCTCAGAAAAAAAGGCTGCACATAGATGAAGATGTCTCATGATTACCTTCTTGTGGGAACCAGCGTGGATCTTAGTTACAAATGCTAAGATCATCAAACCTCAGGACATCCCCGAGGAAAATAGTACGCACCGGTACCATTTAAAATAAACAACTTCTTGATTGAAGAAACTAAAACTAACACCTCACTTTACCATGTCTTCCTAGTATAACACAGGCAAAGAGAATGACAGAGGGTGGAGGGGAAGGGGAGGGGCTATATATACAGCTCTGCAGTGGTGCTCTTTGCCACTTCCTGTTAGCAGGAGGTTAATATCCCACAAGTAAGGATGAAATTCGTGGACTCGTCATATCATTGTAAAAGAAATCACTAAATTAATGGGGTCGCAATAATTACTTTTAATCCGACACCTACAAGGAAATGTTCTAAAAACACAATTCATGCTTACCTGGAAAAATTATTTTCTTTTGGAATGATGATAGTCCATTGAAATTCATGACATGTGGGATATAATTTCTGCCTCTAGAAGGCAGCCAAGAACCTGCACAAGAGCTTTATTCCCTCCCACCTCTCCTTAGTTTAAAAGTATAGTCGAGCAGAGAAAAAGGAAACAGATAGGTAGGATAAAGACAAAAGCAGAGTCAACCAAGGTGCAAATTGAAACTTTTGGGCCACTGTTCTAAACAGGTGGAGCCTATGGAATATCATCATCCCAAAAGAAAATACATTTATCAGGTAAGCATTCATTTTATTTTTATTTGCAAGATGATGATAGTCTATAGGGATCCATAACATGTGGGCTTTAATACCCAAGCTGAGAATCCATATTAAGTAAAGGGAGGAACAAAATAAGGCATTTATATTTGCTGGACACAAAAGCCTGAAGGACTTTCCTGCCAAAAGCCACTTCCGAGGAAGCAACAACATAAAGTTAACATTTGGAGAATGTACGCAGAAAAGACCATGTTGCAGCGTTGCAAATCTGTTCCAAGGATAAATAATTTTAGAAAGCCCAGAAAGTAGCAGCTGATCTTGTGGAATGAGCAGTGATATACTTTGAGGGAAACTTTTCGGCCACCAATAAGCTTTGTGAATTACTTGTTTAAGACAAGAATCTAAGACTACAGCAGTAGTTTTCTGCCTTTACGAGAACAAGAATAGTAAACAAATAAAATAGAACTGTGTCTGAACTCTTTAGTAGCTTGAAGATAAAACGTTAATGCTCTAACATCATCAAGATTATGAAGAAGCCATTCCTTAGAATTATATTCACTTAGGCACAATGGAGAAACAACACTATCCTGGTTGATATTCTCAGAGAAAGTACCATGTTATCTTTATCAAAAAATAGAAAAGGAGATTCACAAAATAAGGCAGACAGCTCAGAGACTCTCCTAGCTAAGAAGATGGCTAGCAGAAAAATAAGTTTCCAAGATAACAGACTGATATCAATGCTGTGCATAGGTTCAAAAGGAGGTCCTTGTAAAACTGAAATAACTAAATTTAAATTCCTAAGTGGAGAGATGGGTCTCACAACTGTCTTTATTCTAACTAACGCCTGAACAAAGGTTTGAACATCTGGAAGCTTGGCCAACCTCTTATGAAAGAGAACTAGTAAAGCAGAAATGTGTCTTTTTATGAAGCTGACAACCCCTTATTATTACCATCTTGCAGAAAATGAAGGATTATAGGAATCCTAAATGAATGCCAGGAAAAATCAAAATATACCTTCAAAATTTGTGATATTTCTTGGGGGGGGGGGGGGGGGACACAGGCTTTCTGGCTTGCAGAAGAGTATCATCAACAAAGTTAGAAAAACCTCTGTGCTTTGATGGTTTATCTATGCCACAGCCATGATATTGTCTGACTAGAAACAGATGTACTTCCTCTTGAGAAGGGGCTCCAGAATGTTTATTGGTAACCTCGCCTTCAGAGAAGGCCAAACTCCTTGCACCCTTCGAGACGAGGCAGGGCCAGACTGATATGCTACAGGATATTTGTTCTCTGTGAAAAGGCATAGAGTGCTAAAAGAGTATGCACCCTGAGTGGCAATGAAAATGAACAGGCATTGAAGTTATTCTAGCTTTTGTTTTCTCTCAGCTGAGTGCGTCTCACTCTCTTTTCAGATTTATGCGAACTGCTCTTAGGTCTTCCCCTAAGAGTAATGGGGGAAACCAGACGTGGACTCCTAGCACACATGCAACTGCACCTCACTGACGAGGCCCACAGAAGACCAAAACTATTGTCTGGGGTTGTTTCTCTTGTTCAGTGAAGAATTGCCTGGTATTTCGGCACTGGACTGTCAATGGGCAGGGTCAGACTGATAAGCTACAGGATATTTTTTCTTTGTGAAAAGGCATAATGTGCTAAAAGAGTATGCACCCTGAGTGGCAATAAAAATGAACAGGCATTGAAGTTATTCTAGCTTTTGTTCTGTCTCAGCTGAGTGCGTCTCTCTTTTCATATTTACTCTCTCCAAGACTCACAGACAGCACACTAACCTCAAAACCTGGCGAATGTGGTCACAATAGACCATGAAGATGGAATGAAGGACACCCCAAGGGTCAAATAAGTATTCTCCATCTACCAAAAAAGATTGCCTGACAGAAAAATCAAGAAAGATCTCTTGGTCCAATTGAAGATAATTATTTGACAATTGCTTGAGCATAAACAGTTGGAGAGGCCATGAGTGAAGGTAGGCAAATAGAACAACATTTGTAGCCACTAACATAAGACCCACTACCCCTATGCATTGATCCATTAATGGAGAAGGAGAACACTGAAATAGTCAACATGCCTTGTGATGCTTTATTATGCAAGTTTCTGTCAGGAAAAATCGCATTGATACTGAGTCTATGCTAACTCCCAGAAAAGAATGGACAGAAGCCTTTTGAGTAATGAGAAATCGCTAGCAGCAGAGAAGGGGCCTGAACTAGGATGTTGTCCAGTTAAGAGGCAGTAGACAGACCCTGGAATCTGATTACTGCCAACAATTCTCACAACAACTTTATAAAGATTTGTGGAGCTGTGGCTAGACCAAAAGGAAGGGCCACAAACATAGTGTTTGTTAAAGGAAGGCAAATCTTAGAAATTGATTATCCCTGTGAATAGGGATATGCACATATTAATCATTGAGGTATATTGAAGATATGAATTGACCCTGTTGTATTAAAGGGACATTCTACTTGAAAATGTTGATGGTTTAAAAAAATAGATAATCCCTTTATTACCCATTTCCCAGTTTTGCATAACCAATACTGTTATATTAATACACTTTTAACCTTTGAAATCACCTTGTATCTAAGCCTCTTCAGACTGCCCCCTTATCTCAGTTCTTTTGAGACATGCATCTTAGTCAATCAGTGAGCGAGCACAATGTTATCTATATAGAACACATGAACTAGCATTGCCTAATTGTGAAAAACTGTCAAAATGCACTGAGATAAGACGCAGCCTTCAAAAGCTTAGAAATCAGTTTGAGCCTTACTAGGTTTAGCTTTCAACAAAGAAAACCAAGAGAAGAAAGTTTTAAAAAATTGCATGCCCTATCTGAATTACACAAGTTCAATTTTGACTTGCATGTCCCTTTAAGCTTGTTTAGAATCTTCAAGTCCAAGATGGGTCTGAAAGTTCCTTCCTTTTTGGGTCGATTAAAAGGTTGGAGTAAAACCTTTGTCCCTGTTGTGAGACATACACTGGGACAATTAATCACATATCCTATAGATCCTGAGCAGATTAAATGGATCAAAAACCTATCCCGTAACCCTGGGATATGGTGTTTTGTTTTCAAGGATCTTTGACCGAATGAAACCAGGCCTTCTGAAAAAGAGATATCTGCTTTGTACAAGAACAGATTCTGGTTTGGTGGCCGCACCTTCATGAAGACTTGAAATTGGGCTTCTTGCACTGCTTGTTTTTAGCCCAGGAAGAACCAGGCTAGCTTGGAGGACTCGGACTTTTGAGAAGAGGAAGGCTTCTTATATCCTGAGTAACAAAAGGAACAAAACTTGTTACCAGATTTGCTTTTGTTTAGATTTCTTATCTTGAGGAAGAAAATCTCCTTTTCCATCAGTAACTGTCTAAAAGGGACACTAAACTTAAAATGTTTCTTTCATGATTCAGATAGAGCAGGCAATTTTAAGCAACTTTCTAATTTACTCCTATTATCAATTTTTTTCGTTCTCTTGCTATCTTTATTTAAAAAGCAGGAATGTGATGCATAGAATCCGGCCCATTTTTGGTAGAGAACCTGGGTTATGCTTGCTTATTGGTGGCTAAATGTCAGCCTCCAATAAAGCAAGCACTATCCATGGTGCTAAACCTAAAATGGTCTGGCTGCTAAGATTTACATGCCTGCTTTTAAAATAAAGATAGCAAGAGAACGAATAAAAATTGATAATAGGAGAAAATTAGAAAGTTGCTTAAAATGACATTCTCTATCTGAATCATAAAAGAAAAAAAATTGGGTTCAGTGTCCCTTTAACCCCTTAACGACCAAGGACGTACGCCACACGTCCTCTAAAAAAATACACTTAATGACCGAGGACGTGTGGCGTACGTCCTTGGTCTGGAAAGCAGCTGGAAGCGATCCTGCTCGCTTCCAGCTGCTTTCCGGTTATTGCAGTGATGCCTCGATATGGAGGCATCCTGCAATAACCCCCCTTGGCCATCCGATGCAGAGAGAGCCACTCTGTGGCCCTCTCTGCACCGGACATCGATGGCCGGTATCGTTGGTGGGTGGGAGCTTACGTGGGAGGCGGGTGGGCGGCCATCGATGTTGTGTATGGAGTGGAGGGGGGCGGGACCCACGGGGGCGCGCAAGGGAGCGCGCGCGTGCACGGGGGTTGGAGGGCGGGCGCGTGCACGGGGCGGGAGCGGGTGGGAACCGCTACACTACAGAAAAACTTAGTAAAAAGTATTTAAAAAAAATGAAGTTTAAACTTTAAAAAATATAATCTCAGGGATCTGGAAGGGGTGGGGGTTGGTCTTGGTGGGGGGGAAAGCTACACTACAGAAAATTGCTTTTTTTTTAATAAAATGGCACTTTTTTTGCAAAACTGGGTACTGGCAGACAGCTGCCAGTACCCAAGATGGCGCCCATTAAGGCAGAGGGGAAGGGTTAGAGAGCTGTTAGGTGGGGGATCAGTGAGGTTGGGGTCTAAGGGGGGATCATACACATCAGCATATGTAAATATGCTTTTTTTTTTTTTTTTTTTTTTTTAAAAATGGCCAAATACCTTTTATTTTAGTACTGGCAGAGTTTCTGCCAGTACTTAAGATGGCGGGGACAATTGTGGGGTGGGGGAGGGAAGAGAGCTGTTTGGGAGGGATCAGGGGGTCTGTTTCAGGTGGGAGGCTGAGCTCTACACTAAAGATAAAATTAACCCTGCAAGCTCCCTACAAGCTACATAATTAACCCCTTCACTGCTAGCCATAATACACGTGTGATGCGCAGCGGCATTTAGAGGCCTTCTAATTACCAAAAAGCAATGCCAAAGCCATATATGTCTGCTATTTCTGAACAAAGGGGATCCCAGAGAAGCATTTACAACCATTTGTGCCATAATTGCACAAGCTGTTTGTAAATAATTTCAGTGAGAAACCTAAAATTGAGAAAAATTTAACTTTTTTTTTAATTTGATCGCATTTGGCGGTGAAATGGTGGCATAAAATATACCAAAATTGGCCTAGATCAATACTTGGGGTTGTCTACTACACTACACTAAAGCTAAAACTATCCCAAAAAGCTCCCTACATGCTCCCTAATTAACCCCTTCACTGCTGGGCATAATACACGTGTGGTGCGCAGTGGCATTTAGCGGCCTTCTAATTACCAAAAAGCAACGCCAAAGTCATATATGTCTGCTATTTCTGAACAAAGGGGATCCCAGATAAGAATTTACAACAATTTATGCCATAATTGCACAAGCTGTTTGTAAATAATTTAAGTTAGAAACCAAAAGTTTGTGAAAAAATTTGTGAAAAGTGAACGATTTTTTGTATTTTGATTGCATTTGGCGGTGAAATGGTGGCATGAAATATACCAAAATGGGCCTAGATACTTTGGGTTGTCTACTAAAAAAAAATATATACATGTCAATGGATATTCAGAGATTCCTGAAAGATATCAGTGTTCTAATGTAACTAGCGCTAATTTTGAAAAGAAATGGTTTGGAAATAGCAAAGTGCTACTTGTATTTATGGCCCTATAGTTTACAAAAAAAGCAAAGAACATGTTAACATTGGGTATTTCTAAATTCAGGACAAAATTTAGAAACTATTTAGCATGGGTGTTTTTTTGTGGTTGTAGATGTGTAACAGATTTTGGGGGTCAAAGTTAGAAAAAGTGTGTTTTTTTCCATTTTTTATAATTTTTTTTATAGTAAATTATAAGATATGATGAAAATAATGGTATCTTTAGAAAGTCCGTTTAATGGCGAGAAAAACGGTATATAATATGTGTGGGTACAGTAAATGAGTAAGAGGAAAATTACAGCTAAACACAAACACCTCAAAAATGTAAAAATAGCCTTGGTCCCAAACGGACAGAAAATGGAAAAGTGCTGTGGTCATTAAGGGGTTAATGATCGAGTCCAATGATCAAATAAAGTATCGCATTAGCAATTCTCCAGAACAACTGTCAAAAGATAAACACTTTCGGAACTTACAGGCCTATTTACTTTTATTTTTTGATAATCGCAATAAAAGTTCAAGTGCTAACCACATTACCCTCTAATGTTCTAATCATGTAGTTCTGTTACAACAGTCTGTTATAAAGATCAAATTAACATTATTATTAGTGCTGTTTGCCATTTCCTTACCCCTTTATTGGCATAACTAATAAAGATGACGATTCCAGTCATTGCAAATTGTGACAAAAGCTTTTTTATCTGTATAAGCCTTAGTATTACATTACTTATAGTTAGTATTTTTTTTAATCTTCTTCATTATCTCTACAGCCACAACAGAAACCTGATATGTATATTAACGGATGTCCTGCAGAAAATCAAAGCAACATATATATGGTGTCCAACTTCTTCCCTTGTAACATTTTTTATTTTTACTTTTGTAATAAAGAGTAGCTTCACATTCACATAGGAAAATAACCCAACTATGACTCAGCTGTGGCTCATCAAACCTGCTTTTAAAGACAAAAATACCTTCAAGCGCATCCAATACCACAAACAGATGCTTTCAAGAATAGATTACTGTGAAGGAAGATTTATTCTCTAGCATATTGTTAAAATAAGAAAATTAAATAATGGAGGCTAAGCCAAGGCCCAAAGGCACATTAGGAATCTAGTTTAAAACTGAAAAGATTTAATAATTATTTTGTGTGTGTAATAATTTAAATTAAATAATGATAAAGTATAAAACATGCAACACGGGTAAACTTCAAAAATGTGCTGCATTTTAATTAAAACATTTTTAATATTATGAAGCCTCTCTTCTGTGTAAAAGGGACAGTAAACATATTTAAAAACTGAATATAAATGTTGTGTATATCCAATAGTTTCTCATGGGGCACTCATTTATATCATTGTTCCCCCTTGAATAAAAAAACAAGTCCAGCACCCATGTAGCTTCAGCACCTTGATAGCATGTCCAACTTTTAAAGTGTCTTTTCTATGAACAGGTCCTAAAGTGCTACGGGCAAGACATTATCTCAACATAAGAGACATGTCACATTACATGCAAGATCCTTTTCTTCTTTAGAGCTGAAACCTCTCTATGGAACAGAAGCGTGCTATTTTAATGTGAAGGGCATGGGCGGAATGTCCTCTAATCAGGATTTTACAAAATTATACTACAATTCTCAAACTGTACACTTTAAATGGACACTAACACATTTCATGCAGCATACTCTAATCATGGTTGATGCTATTTTGGAACCTAGGTTACTCTGCAGATATCTGAAGGAGAGTTGCTGCACATGATCAAAGAAGTCAGCACTGAAATGTTGTGAAAGATAGATTTCAAAACAACGGTACACATGACTAGAGGGTCATTTATTTAAATTTAAAGGGACAGTCTACTCCAGAATGTTTATGGTTTAAAAAGATAGATAACGTTCCCTAGTGTTGCATAAAAAATGGCTTTATACTTTTACCTCTGTGATTACCTTGTATCTAAGCATCTGCAGGATGCCCCCTTATTTCAGCTCTTTTGACACTTGAATTTTAGACATTCAGTCCTGACTCAAATAACACCACAGGAGTGAGCACATTGTTATCCATAAGGCACACATGAACTAATGCCGTCTATGAAAAACTGTAAAAATGCACTAAGAAAAGCGCCTGCCTTCAAGAGCTTAGAAATTGGCATATGAGCGTACCTAGAATTAGCTTTCAACAAAGAACACCAAGAAAACAGAAGCAAGTTTGATGGTAAAAGTAAAGCAAGAAGGGACAGCCCTAGTGAAATGAGCTGAAATTCTCTCAGGGGGCTGCTGTACAGCACTCTCATAAACCAAACGCATTATACTACTCAACCAAAGAGAAAGAGAAGTAGCTGAAGCTTTCTGACCTTTATGTTTCCCAGAGAAACAAACAGCAAACTGGTGACAATCCTTAGACGCCTGTAGATAGAAAATAAAAGCATGCACAACATCAAAGTTGTGCAACAAACGTTCTTTATGAGAAGAGAAGGACACAGAGAAGGAACAACAATTTTCTGATTAACATATCTATCCGAAACCACTTAGGAAGAAAACCTAACTAGTACGAATAACCGTCTTAACTGCATGAAATATAAGATAAGACGAATCACACTGCAAAACTGAGAGCTCTGAGGCTCTCCAAGCAGAAAAGCTAGCATTGAGAAACAAAACCTAAGTTAACAACTAAATATCTATCGAAAGTAAAGGCTCAAATAGAGACTACTGCAAAACATTAAGAACAAGGGTAAAACCCTAAGGGGAAGCAACCGACTTAAACACAGGCCTGATGTAGACCAGTGCCTGACTTTTGTAGCAAAAAAGACAATGCAGAAAACTGACCCTTCAGGGTACTGACTGACAAACCCTTCTCCAGACCACCCTGGAGAAAGAATAAAAAAATCCAGAAAACCCCACGCTTAAACAAAACTAAGCATCCAATCTTCAAGCAGTCAGCTTCAGAGATTTAGATGAAGGAAAAGACCAGAATCAGAAGTCCTTCCTCAGAGGGCGTCTCCAAGGTGGAGAAACGACATTTCCACTAGGTCTGCATACCAGATCCTGTGAGGCCACACAGGGACTTTTAAAATCACCGCCGCTCTCACCTGAAAATACGAGTAATGACTCGTGGAAAGAGAACAAATAGAGAAAAAAAGGTATGCAAGACTGAAAACCAAGAAAAACTTCAGAACATCTACCAGGAGAGACTGCGGATCACATAACCAGAAACCGTACCTTTGAAACTTGGCATTCTGTTGAAACGCCCACAAAAGTCAACTCCTGAAACCCCCCATGTGAGAGTCTACCTAGAGAACACATCCGGATGGAAATGCTCACTCCCCGGGATGAATAATCAGTCTGTTTAGAAGTCCGGCTCCAAATTGTCCACCCCTGGAAAGTGGATGACCGACAGCAAATGTGAGCTTCCTCCCACTGAACAATCCAAGTCACCTCCTACATGGCTAACGAACTAGTTCCTCCCTAATGGTTGATATAAAACCTTGAGGTGATATTGTGCGACTGGAACCAAGCTAGGGACGACTGAGATCAAGTCATCAGAGCATTGCGAATTGCTCTCAACTCCAAGATGTTTAAAGAGGAGAGCAGACACTTCAGAGTCCATAATCCTTAAAGACCCAGACAGCTTACCAGCACAGCAGGTTGGCATCCGTGGTCACATCACCCAGGAATATCTCCAGAAGCACGCGCCTGGAGATAGATACTCCTGAAAAAATACTACAGAAGAAAGTCTCTCGTCATCTGATCGAAATCTATCCTTTAAGACAGATCCGAAAGTTCTCCATGTCATGGAAAATAGCAAAAGGAATGATGTCCATTGAATACCATGAGGCCAATTCCCTCCATACACAGGTTCACAGAAAAGTGAAGAAATATCAACTGCAGCTAAATTCAAACTCCCAACCTCCTGGTTGCAAGATGGCTGAGCTATCCACCAGCCACTAGAGCTTACTGTTGGCTGGACAGAAGACTGCAGAGTGAGGAAAAGAAATAAATCCTTGATTTTCTGACCTCTGACAGACATCTCCTAGATAAAGAATCAAATAAGGTCCAAGCATACCGCGCACCTGGTGTTCCCAGGCAGTCTCCCATCCAGGTACTGACCAGACCTGACCCTGCATAACTTCCGAGATCAGAAAAATTGGATGCATTCAGGGTATTGTGGCGGTAGTCCCAAATAAATTACCCTTGTGGATAGAACAAGGGAACTCTTCTCCAAATTAATTTCTCCTCCCCGGAAAAGAAGATTGGACAAGATCTCTTAACAGAGAGTTAGCTCGAAGTCAGGATGATACCTGAACTAAATATTGTCCAGAAAAACACACTTGCAATAACCCAAGACCTAAAGGTCTGAATGGGATGGCGCAAACTAAGAAAACTAGAGAAGATTCTGATTAAGGAAACAATAAATCACTCAGGTCTAAGTTTGTTATGAACAGGCCCACTAGAACCAAAGGAGAAAGGATACTACTTTGAAGGACAGAATCTGAAATATATGAGGTAAATACCTATAGCCCGTTCCCAAACTGGGACTGGAACTGTCACTCCCAGAGATGAAGACCCTGAATCCAGTTCAAGGAATGCTTCTCATCCTACTTGGATTGCAAATACTCTAGAAAGAGAAATCTGTCACTGGGGGGGAATAATTAGATTGGATTCGAAAAGGCATGACCCAAAGTCTCATTCTCAAAAGTAGACACTAGAAGCGTGTATTTGGAGAAAACAGAAAGAATTGAATCTGCAACTGCAGAACTATAAAGCCTAGGCTGTACCACTAAACCACAGGTAGACTTCTCAGCTGACCATAGATTTCAGCCACAATGCACGGCGGCTAGTACAGCAAGTCTAATAAGACAAGACATTGCTCTAAATGAACAATTAAACCTCCAGTTTCTTACCCATGTCAGAAAGAAAACTAGATTATCTCCGCAGAGATCGAAGTTCTCTGATTTAAAGTAGAAAAGTTCCCTTCTACTAAAGGCACTGTGCATTTAAAGAGAGATAGCGATAGGAAATCCTAAAAAGGACGTGAGACAGGGAGAAATATCCCCAGATTCTCTATAACAATCCTGTGAACATCTCAAAGAACGTCTAGAACCCTTCCAGAGAGGAAAGAAAAATATAGAACTGATAAAGTTCACAAAACTCAGAAGGAAAGACGAAAGGGATCGGTGTCATCCAGTCAGCCAAGAGCTCCTGACAATATAAGAGGCATTGAAGAAAACAACTGAAGGATACCACTTTAGTAACAGATGAAGGAATTATACTGTCCAGATCTGAGATTTCAGCCTCAGAAACTACGGCGAATCCTCCTCACTAACTTGGAAGACAAACCTGCGTAGCAGCATGTGGAGCAGAAACCCTCTTATCTAAGACTTAAAATGTCGTCTTGCCTTTTCCATGAAGTAAAGGAAAACAGACCAAGCCATAGATAGCGCAGAAGATACCTGAGCTTGCAACTTCTATAAGCAAATACACTCCTCCAGGAGACTCAGAGGAACCACAGGGCACTGCATGTGACACCATATAGGCTTGGGACATCAAGGATGTTGCTGTTTAGGCACTGCCACAGCTGTCTCCTTTTGAGACAAAGTTCAAACCAATCTGTACATTTAATAGCATTTGCGACATTAGAGGTACAGAAAAAATAATGCACCCTCAGAATCTTCATCCTCCAACTTCTGAGAGGAAATACTTTGATTAGCCACTTCAGGATCAGAAACCTTACTTACTGTTTCTTTAAATTTCCTTTTGCGTTTTCTCTGCAGCATGGGAAAAAGCAGACAGCGCCTCAGATACCGCAGAAGATACCTGGGCAGCAATATCTTGCAAAGTAACTCCAGACGGAGCATGAGAGGAAACGCAGGACACTGCATGTGCAGATGAATAGGATTGGGACTCTTGAGGAGAAAGCTGCGGCACATCTGAAACAGGAGGCTCCTGAACAGCATCCGCCTTAGCTAATGATGGCTCAGGGTCAAAAAAGTAAATTTATGCTTACCTGATAAATTAATTTCTTCTATGGTACGACGAGTCCATGGATTCATCCTTTACTTGTGGGATATTATCCTCCTGCTAACAGGAAGAGGTAAAGAGCACCACAGCAGAGCTGTCTATATAGCTCCTCCCTTAGCTCCACCCCCCAGTCATTCGACCGAAGGTACAGGAAGAAAAAGGAGAAACTACAAGGTGCAGAGGTGACTGAAGTTTAAAATAAAAAAAATATAATTGGTCTTAAAATGACAAGGCGGGCCGTGAACTAGTCTTACCATAGAAGAAATCAATTTATCAGGTAAGCATAAATTTACTTTTCTTCTATAAAGGTAAGACGAGTCCACGGATTCATCCTTTACTTGTGGGATACAATACCAAAGCTACAGGACACGGATGAACGGGAGGGACAAGACAGATGGTTAAACAGAAGGCACCACTGCTTGAATAACTTTTCTCCCAAAAATAGCCTACGAAGAAGCAAAAAGTATCAAATTTGTAAAATTTGGAAAAGGTATGAAGACCAAGTCGCAGCCTTACAAATCTGTTCAACAGAAGCATCATCTTTAAAAGCCCATGTGGAAGCCACCGCTCTAGTAGAGTGAGTTGTAATCCTTTCAGGAGGCTGCTGTCCAGCAGTCTCGTATGCCAAACGGATGATGCTTTTCAGCCAAAAAGAAAGAGGTAGCAGTAGCTTTTTGACCTCTACATTTTCCAGAATAGACAACAAACAAAGAAGATGTTTGACGGAAATCTTTGGTTGCTTGCAAGTAAAACTTCAAAGCACGAACCATGTCCAAGTTGTGCAACAGACGCTCCTTCTTAGAGGAAGGATTAGGACACAGAGAAGGAACAACAATTTCCTGATTGATATTCCTATTAGTAACAACCTTAGGAAGGAATCCAGTTTTGGTACGCAAAAACCACCTTATCAGAATGGAAAATAAGATAAGGCGAGTCGCATTGTAATGCAGATAGTTCAGAAATTCTTTGAGCCGAAGAGAAAGCAACTAAAAACAGAACTTTCCAAGATAGAAGCTTAATATCTATGGAATGCATAGGTTCAAACGGAACCCCTTGAAGAACTTTAAGAACTAAATTCAAACTCCATGGTGGAGCAACAGGTTTAAACACAGGCTTGATTCTAACCAAAGCCTGACAGAACAACTGAACGTCTGGAACATCTGCCAGACGCTTGTGCAGTAGAATTGATAAAGCAGATATCTGTCCCTTTAGGGAACTAGCCGATTGCCCCTTCTCCAATCCTTCTTGGAGAAAGGACAAAATCCTAGGAATCCTGATCTTACTCCATGAGTACCCTTTGGATTCGCACCAATAAAGATATCTACGCCATATCTTATGATAAATTTTCCTAGTGACAGGCTTTCGAGCCTGAATCAAAGTATCTATGATCGACTTAGAGAAACCCAGGTTGGATAAAATCAAGCGTTCAATCTCCAAGCAGTCAGTCGCAGAGAAACTAGATTTGGATACTGGAACGGACGTTGAATCAGAAGGTCCTGTCTCAGTGGCAGAGTCCATGGTGGAAGAGATGACATGTCCACCAGGTCTGCATACCAAGTCCTGCGTGGTCACGCAGGTGCTATCAAAATCACTGAAGCTCTCTCCTGTTTGATTCTGTCAATCAAACGAGGAAGGAGAGGAAATGGTGGAAACGCATAAGCCAGGTTGAACGACCAGGGTACTGCTAGAGCATCTATCAGTAATGCTAGAGCATCTATCAGTACTGCCTGAGGATCCCTTGATCTGGACCCGTAACAAGGAAGTTTGGCGTTCTGACGAGATGCCATCAGATCCAATTCTGGTGTGCCCCATTGCTGAATCAATTGTGCAAACACCTCCGGATGGAGTTCACACTCCCCCGGATGAAAAGTTTGACTTAGAAAATCCCCTTCCCAGTTCTCCACTCCTGGGACATAGATTGCTGATAGATGGCAAGAGTGAGTCTCTGACCATCGAATTATTTTGGTAACCTCTATCATCACTAGAGAACTCTTTGTTCCCCCCTGATGATTGATATATGCTACAGTCGTGATATTGTCCGACTGGAATCTTATGAATCTGGCCGAAGCCAGCTGAGGCCACGCCTGAAGCGCGTTGAATATCGCTCTCAGTTCTAGAATATTTATCGGGAGGAGAGCCTCCTCCTGAGTCCAGAAACCCTGTGCTTTCAGGGAATTCCAGACTGCACCCCAGCTCAATAGGCTGGCGTCCGTCGTCACTGTGACCCATGCTGGCCTGCGGAAACACATCCCTTGGGACAGATGATCCTGCGACAACCACCAAAGAATTGAGTCTCTTGATCCAGATTTATCTGAGGAGATAAATCTGCATAATCCCCATTCCACTGTTTGAGCATGCATAGTTGCAGTGGTCTGAGATGCAAGCGAGCAAACAGAACTATGTCCATTGCCGCTACCATTAGTCCGATTACCTCCATACACTGAGCCACTGACGGCCGAGGAATGGAATGAAGAGCTCGGCAGGTGGTTAAAATCTTTGATTTCCTGACCTCCGACAGAAAAATTTTCATGTCCACCGAATCTATAAGAGTTCCAAGGAATGGAACTCTTGTGAGAGGGATAAGTGAACTCTTTTTTACGTTCACCTTCCACCCTAGAAAAGCCAACACGATGTCTGTGTGAGACTTGGCTAGTTGGTAAGTCAACGCCTGAATTAAGATATCGTACAGATAAGGCGCCACTGCTATGCCCTGCGGCCTTAGAACTGCCAGAAGGGACCCTAGCACCTTTGTGAAAATTGTTGGAGCTGTGGCCAACCCGAAGGGAAGAGCCACAAACTGGTAATGCTTGTCCAGAAAGGCGAACCTGAGGAACTGGTGATGATCTTTGTGGATAGGGATATGTAGATACGAATCCTTTAAGTCCAAGGTGGTCATATATTGACCCTCCTGGATCATTGGTAAAATAGTCCGAATGGTCTCCATCTTGAAGGATGTGACTGAGGAATTTGTTTAGGATCTTGAGATCTAAAATTGGTCTGAAGGTTCCCTCTTGTTTGGGAACCACAGATTGGAGTAGAACCCCTGCCCCTGTACTGTTTTCGGAACTGGGCAAATCACTCCCATGGTATATAGGTCTTCCAGACTGACTTGGATTGGGCAAAATTCCC
This sequence comes from Bombina bombina, assembly GCF_027579735.1. Taxonomy (NCBI): domain Eukaryota; kingdom Metazoa; phylum Chordata; class Amphibia; order Anura; family Bombinatoridae; genus Bombina; species Bombina bombina. Next base: position 737,801,200 of record NC_069503.1, on the reverse strand, counting down.
CTCTTGCTTTGCATCAGGGGAAGAGGTAGAGGGACCACCTTTGAAGTTTTGAAAGGAACGAAAATTATTTTGTTTGGTCCTCATCTTATTTGTCTTATCCTGAGGAAGGGCATGGCCTTTCTCTCCAGTGATGTCTGAAATGATCTCTTTCAGTTCAGGCCCGAAGAGGGTCTTACCCTTGAAAGGGATGGCTAAAAGCTTAGATTTTGATGACACATCAGCAGACCAGGACTTAAGCCATAACGCTCTACGCGCTAAAATGGCAAAACCTGAATTATTTGCCGCTAATTTAGCCAGTTGAAAAGCGGCATCTGTAATGAAAGAATTAGCTAGCTAGAGAGCCCTAATTCTATCCAGGATATCATCTAATGGGGTCTCAACCTGAAGAGCCTCCTCCAGAGCCTCGAACCAAAAAGCAGCTGCAGTAGTTACAGGAACAATGCACGCTATAGATTGGAGAAGAAAACCCTGATGAAAAAATATTTTCTTTAGGAGACTCTCTAATTTTTTTATCCATACGATCTTTGAAAGCACAACTGTCCTCAATAGATATAGTTGTACGCTTAGCCAGGGTAGAAATAGCTCCCTCCACCTTAGGGACCGTCTGCCACGAGTCCCGCATGGTGTCTGATATGGGAAACATTTTCTTAAAAGTATAAGGGGGAGCGAACGGAATACCTGATCTATCCCACTCCTTAGTAACAATGTCCAAAATTCTCTTAGGGACCGGAAAAACATCAGTGTAGGCAGGAACCTCTAGAAATTTGTCCATTTTACACAATTTCTCTGGAACTACAATAGGGTCACAATCATCCAAAGTCGCTAAAACCTCCCTGAGCAATAAGCGGAGGTGTTCTAGTTTAAATTTAAAAGCCGTCATATCCGAGTCTGTCTGAGGGAACATCTTTCCTGAATCAGAAATCTCTCCCTCAGACAGCAAATCCCTCACCCCCAACTCAGAACATTGTGAGGGTACATCGGATATGGCTAATGAAGCTTTAGAGGGCTCAGCATTTGTACTCACACCAGACCTACTGTGCTTCCCCTGCACCCCAGACAGCTTAGATAAAACCTCTGTGAGGGTAGTATAACTGCGGCCATATCTTGCAGGGTGAAATAATTAGACGCACTAGAAGTACTTGGCGTCGCTTGTGCAGGCGTTAATAGTTGTGACACAACCTGATTCCCTTCTGACTGAGAATCATCCTGCGACATACTTTTAGTAGCTAAAATATGTTCTTTGCAATTTATTGACCTTTCAGTGCATGAGGGACACATTCTAAGTAGTGGTTCCACAATGGCTTCTAAACATATCGAACAATGACTTTCCTCAATGTCAGACATGTTGAACAGGCTAGTAATGACTACAAACAAGCATGAAAACACTTTATTTAGTGAAAATCTTAAAAAAAACGGTACTGCGCCTTTAAAAGAAAAAAAGCATACACGTTCTGCAAAACTGCTTTAAAATGCACCAAATTTTTCAAATTTTTTATAGCAGACTCAATATGTGCAGTTAAGGTTGCCCCACAAGGAAATTTAACATTTAACCCTTTAATGAGCAAACCAGATTGAAATAAGGCCTAAATCCGGAAAAAAACACCCCCACAAAAAGCTTTGATTTGGTAGAAACCAGCTACAAGGGCCCTCATGATTTGGAGTTTGCTGCTTGCTGAGTGAAAACAACTGCGCATCTGAGGCACGAAAATAGGCCCCGCCCATCTCACTTGATGTCTCTACAGCCTCAAAGAACCGCACCAGAGCGGTTTTAAACTAGCCATGTGGGTTCTAAGACCCAAACATAAGCCAAGTGTACCCTCAATAAAGTTTGCCCAAAAAACGTTATTGCACACAAAACATTAATAGCACTCCCAGTTCATAAAACGTTTGCCCACAAACATTCAAAACTCAGTGTCAACCATTTTTTAATTAGCCCCTTATGCAAGCTTAGTAATTCCTTTCTATAGCTCTTAGGATTTCTGCTTACCCTTACCCTCATGGGGATACTGTCAGCCTTTCTGTAATACACAGTCTCTCCAGAAAAAATGACTGAACATGCCTCACTGCTGTATAGCATGAAAACGTTCCTCACACTGAAGTTTCTTGTTCCCCTCAGCCTCTGTGGGAACAGCACTGGATCTTAGTTACAAATGCTAAAATCATCATCCTCCAGGCAGAAGACTTCATCCATTTGCTGCCTGAGAGTAAATACTACACACCGGTACCATTTAAAATAACAAACTCTTGCTTGAAGAAATTAAAAACTAATATTTTATCACCTCTTTCACTTTACCTTCCTAGTACTTAGAGTAGGCAAAGAGAATGACTGGGGGTGGAGCTAAGGGAGGAGCTATATAGACAGCACTGCTGTGGGGCTCTTTGCCACTTCCTGTTAGCAGGAAGATAATATTCCACAAGTAAAGGATGAATCCGTGGACTCGTCGTACCTTATAGAAGAAAATCTATTTCTATAATTTCTTTCAATACATGAAGAACAAAAAGGGAATGTGTGTTCCACCTGGGCATCAAAACATAAGCTACAGGTAACATCCTGCACAGCCTCCTGAACCATAATACAAAAAGAAGCAAATAATACAAAACAAATTTAAGTTTTCTTTATATATATATATATATATATATATATATATATATATATATATATATATATATAATCTTTTAACAAAGGATATAATACAGAACCAAAAAAACATTCTTAAATAAATGTTCCCTTTAAAACTAACAAAATCAAGAAAACATACCCCAGGCAACACTCTACACCTCAGCAGAATTATTGAGGTGCCCTACCTGTCCTGCTACCCGCAGCAAACTGAGGAAAAAAATGATCCCGTTTACAATCCGGATTTCCAGAGAAGCAAAAACAGCAATAAGCCTTCTAAACAGCAGAGCCATCTGAAATATGGGCACCTCACTCTTACAGGAAGTGACAAACAGTGCCAAAAAACTCTCTGACATAACAGAATCAGAACCTCCCTAAAAGGGGTGGTCCTACAGCTGACAAAAGAGACTTTTTTTTTTTTTTTTTTTTAATTAAGGTTCACCAAACAGTACAAAAAGAATGAAACAAACATCAATACACAACAATGACACATTAGTTCCATTGACAGTGATTGGTACATAGCGTAAAAGATGTTGTAAAGCTAGGAGTTATAACCATCCAACTGTGCAATAATGAGAGATAATCTTCAGCCCTTTATAGTCACATATCACTTTAGGAAGATAACTAAAAATGAATGGTCCCTTATCGGACCCTAGCTGAGAGGTGGAACCTAATTTTCCTTTTTTTTTTTCTTTCAAGACAAATGTATAACATTATATGCAGATAAGTATGTTGGCCAGAAGAATCCGGCGAAGAAATTAGATAAAGTAGGAAGATGAGAAAGAATGAAGAGGGTGAGAAATAAATAAATAAATAAATAAATAAATGATGGGGGGGGAAGGGGGGTAGGGCGATACCATGAGGCAGGGTTTGCTCTCAGGGGGAAAGACTTTATCCCCCAGATGAGTGGCCAGCAGTGCTATATGGTTTTGTTCCAGTATGCTACTAAAAGTTCATGGATGTCTAATTTGTGAACTTTCAGGTAGTGGTATCTCTCGAGCAGTAACAGGTCTTCCACCTGATTCCGCCATTCTTGTTCTGAGGGGGTTGTTTGTGTTTTCCAGTATTTTGGAATTATCTTTTTGGCCGCGGTCAGCATCAACAGAAACAGTGCTCGCTTGCCCCTTGCTGTAAATTGGGGTATGGAACAGAATAATATTGTCTCAGGCACCAGTGGAACTGTTGTGCCTAATACATCCGACATAGCCTGGAACACCGCCGTCCAGTAACAAGTCAAGCGGGGGCAGCTCCACCAAATATGAAGGAGAGAGCCCACCTCCCCACATCCTCGCCAGCAGGTGACAATTTTTTTTTAAATTATTTTCTTAAAACAACTTTCTTGAAAAACAGTCTTAAAAACAAACAATAAAACCCCCCAAAAAAGTACATAATCTGTTACTAAAAACGGATCCTCACTGAGCCATCAATAAAATAAAATAACTCCTCACACTAACAGTGCCTGCAAAAACTGGCATAAAAACCTGAACCCTGACAGGAATAATACAAAACGTCCCTGCAGCGTTTCAGCTGAATAAGTGCCAGTTTTTTTCCCTGCTACATAGAAAAATAAAACTGTCACTTACCTTAATATTCATCTGTCCAGGAGCAGGACAACTCACCTGGTTTGAGAGGATGCTATCCCTCACATGGACCTGTGGAAATACAGAAAGACTGAGTAAACTTACTCAGGCTATCTAAATAGGGCAGCAAAATGTTTTGGGAAAATGCAGTGAGGATTGTACCCCACAAGTTACCAACTGCTTAAAAGCCACCATTGTCCTACTGAAGAGACTGACATGGGCTAAGGCTAGACCCTTTAGAAAGATCGGAGCATACCTACTCTGCTTTAAAATAAAAAAAATACTGATTGTAGATCAGACACCAAAACTTCACCTCCTCCTTGCACCGCAGGCAAAGAGAATGACTGGGGGTTATGGGTAAGGGAAGTGACATATATAGCAGCTTTGCTGTGGTGCTCTTTGCCTCATCCTGCTGGCCAGGATTGAAATTTCCACTAGTAATTGATAAATCCGTGGACTCACCATATCTTAGGAAAGAAATTGAACCTAATCCCTATGAAAATAAAAAAGCCCTCCCAAAATAAAAAAGCCCCTAATCTAATGCTAAACTACCAAAAGCCCATAAAAGGGTCTTTTGTAGGGCATTGCCCTAAGTTAATAACCTCTTTTACCTTAAAAAAATACTAATTCCCTACTCTAACAGTAAAAACCCCCACCCACCAAACTAACCAAAATAAAAAAAAAAACACACTAAAAAAATCCTAAACTACCCATTGCCCCTAAAGAGGCATTTGTATGGGCATTGCCCTTAAAAGGGCATTCAGCTTTATTTTATAGGCCCATTAAATCCCAAATATAAAAAAAAAAAAAAGGCCTAAGTCTAACCCCCAGATAAGTACTCACGGTTCCTGAAGTCCGGCCGTAAAGTCTTCCTCCAAGCACAAGCCAGTGCAGAGCTCGGAACTGAAGACCCGCGACGGCGGAACTGAAGACCAGCAACCAAGGAGTAGTGAGCATGGAGATCGTCTTCGTACGATCACCGAGGATTTAATTCAAGGTATGTGTTTAATAATGGGGTACCTTGCATTTCTATTGGCTGATTTGAGTCTTCAAATTCAAATCAGCCAATAGGATGAGAGCTACTGAAATCCTATTGGCTGATTTGTACAGAATTTCCATTCCCCCAGAGAGGCTAAAGTGCATTCTGTTGAATACAGAATGCTGACCCCATACAGGCTGCACAGTGAATGTCTGATATGTGTAGCAACTAGTTTATGTCTGTCCCTAATTGGCCATACAAGGAAGATTACAAACATTCAAGGAGGCTTTTCAAGGGGTGCATCCTGTAATTGCAAATTTTATAAGATAAGGACAATTTTAAAGGCTTCTAAAACATGTATGGTGTATGGAGATGTTTTGCAATGCAGGGATTATTTTTTTATCCCTAAAAATTAATAGTAATTGATTTCAGTGTCCCTTTAAGCTTTTCACTGCAGACAATTTTGGCAGAAAAAAAATCTATACTTATAAAATTGATTTGATTAATTTAGTTTACCATTGCTGAGCAACAAGAACAGGAGGTTTAAAATTAGATAACCTGCAATTTCTTAGCAACAAATCCCTCTGTTGCACTATTTTTATATTTTTTTTTATTTGCCATGATATGGTTATCAAATTAGAAGCAGTTGCAAAGACCTGGAGCTTTAGTTGTGACTTGACTCTCAATGAAGTGTAGAAATGTTTTTTTGACAGATAGAAAACATGTAGCCAAAAATAAAATGCTGAGACCACCAAAATGGTTCCATCCCCTTTATCTGGGCAAATTTTCTCTAAAGCTGAGGAAATAAAAACTGAACATGGGCATACTTTAAGAAAGTCATGTGTGTCACAGAGCATTTTACATAATCTGAATTGGATAACATGCTAGTTAGTATACTGTTCTCCGTAGCTGAGCTGACTTCCGTTTATTAACCAGTGTTACGCCAATCAAATTACAAATAGCAGTTGCCAACTACACTTGTATATTTAAGACTAAGATACACAGGTTTAAAATAGGATTAGTTTGGACTTCATACTCAAGAATCAGAATAACAAACTCAAAGCAAATTTACTCTTATAAAAGTATACAGATGCCAATTACAATATAGGAAAGAACACAAGCTGTTGGTGGTAATTAGCTTCACTAACCTAAAATGAAAAAAATACATTAAATTAAAAGGTCAACATGTCTGATGCATACTCATCCACTCAGCAAAATTAAAAGTAAAATTCATCAAAAGGTTTCTGGCCTTATAGGGAGTGTGAAAGAACATTATCTGTAATAATGACATTAAAAATGCTAAAACAAACATTTACCACACAGACAAAATTACTCTTATGTTTCCTTGTTCTCACCAAAGTTATTTTAAAATGTCACTTTTTCACTATGTTGAATACATCAATTTCTTCTTAGGATTCTATGCTTAGCATAGCAGCTATACAAAAACAAAATGTATGTTTAACTTATAAATTTCTTTCTTTCCAGACATGGAGAGTCCACAACGTCATTCCAATTACTAGTGGGAATATCATTCCTGGCCAAAAGGAGGAGGCAAAGAGCACCACAGCAGAGCTGTTAAGTGTCACTTCCCTTACCCATAACCTCCAGTCATTCAGCCGAAGGGAAATGGAAAAAGATAACAAAGGTGTAGAGGTGCCCGAGGTTTAGTATAAAATTACTGTCTAATCTAAAAGGGTGGGGTCGTGGACTCTCCATGTCCAGAAATAAATACATTTATCAGGTAAGCATACATTTTGTTTTCTTTCCTAAGACATGGAGAGTCCACAACGTCATTCCAATTACTAGTGGGAACCAATATCCAAAATGAATAGGGAGGGAGAACAAGACAGGCAGACCTAAACAGAAGGCACCACCGAAACTCTCCAAGCAAAAGAGATAGCAATAAGAAACAAAACTTTTCAAGATAACAGCTTAATATCTATGGAATGCATTGGCTCAAACGGAGCCTGCTGCAAAACTTTAAGAACAAGGTTAAGGCTCCAAGGAGGAGCAACAGGTCTAAACACAGGCCTGATTCTGACCATGGCCTGACAAAAAGAATGAACATCTGGCACATCCGCCAGACGCTTATGTAAAAGAATAGTCAGTTCTCTGAAGGGTCAGATTTCTGCACTGACAACCCTTTCTCCAGAGCTTCCTGGAGAAAAGACAAAATTCTAGGAATCCGGACCCTACGCCAAGAGTAGCCCTTAGATTCACACCAATAAAAGGTATTTACGCCATACCTCATGGTAAATTTTACGAGTAGCATGCTTGCAAGCCTGAATCATAGTATCAATGACAGATTTAGAAAACACACGCTTAGCCAAAACTAAGCGTTCAATCTGCAAGCAGTCAGCTTCAAAGAAACGAGATTTAGATGGAGGAATGGACCCCGAGTTAGAAGGTCCATCCTCAGAGGTAACCTCCAAGGTGGAAGAGATGACATCTTCACTAGGTCTGCATAGCAGATCCTGCGAGGCCATGCAGGAGCTATTAGAATTACGGACACTCTCTCCTGTTTGATACGAGCAATAACTCGCGTAAGGAGCGCAAACAGAGGAAACAGGTATGCTAGACCGAAATCCCAAGGATCTGCCAGAGCATCTATCAGAGTGGCCTGCGGATCTCTTGACCTTGAACCGTACCTTGGAAACTTGACGTTCTGCCGAGACAACATCAAATCCAACTCTGGCACCCCACACTTGAGATTTAAACCTGGAGAACACCTCTAGAAGGAGAGCCCACTACCCGGGATGAAAGGTCTGTCTGGTCAGGAAATCCGCCTTCCAGTTGTCCACTCCTGGAATGTGGATGGCAGATGGACAATTGTGAGCTGCCGCACACTTAATCCGTGCCACCTCCTTTATGGCTAAGGAACTCCAAGTTCCTCCCTGGTGGTTAATGTAAGTCACTGAGGTGATGTTGTCCAATTGGAGACAGATTGGAGACCGAGTGCAATGCATCTGGGTAATGCTATGTGAGCTTAAATCTTGCATAAGGGGAGTGCAGAGATTATTGTGCTCACGCCCGTGGAAGTACCTAGAAGTCAGCACTGATAGGCTAAAATGAAAGTCTATCAAAAAAAACTGAAATAAGGGGGCAGTCTACAGAGGTTTAGATACAAGGTTATCACAGAGGTAAAAAGTGTTTTAATATAACAGTGTTGGTTATGTAAAACTGGGGAATGGGTAATAAAGGGATTATCTATCTTTTTAAACACTAACAATTCTGGTGAAGACTGTTCCTTTAAACCAAACTTTGCTAATATTAAAATTGTTCAATGTTTATTGCACAAATTATCATTAGATTATGCAATTATTTTGTGCTTTGGATAGTATAAAATTTCACAATAGTAGAAAGTATTACACTGCCCCCACTCAACTACTTATGACAACAACCGGATGGAAATGTTTCTGTGCAGAAGACTGATAAATATGACTTTAAATTAAGAGAGAAGTCTTGACTAATCAAACGCATTAAATAAGCTTCCCTATCATACCGTTTAAGTTTGAGAACAGGCCCTTTTCTAAATCCAGAATAAATCTCAAATTCTGAATTATTCTTTCAGATATATTTTAAAGCTTCCAAACAGTACTTGATAGTACTTGATAACAAAAACAGAAAACACAAGCACCACAACTGCAAATGGTAAAGCAAAATATCCCACTAGAAAGCAATGAAAATGGAGAGACCTGCATCCTAAAGGAACTATTAGGCAACCACATATAAATGCCATTTTAAGAAGCTCCAAAATTGCATAACTTAGAGAAAACCAAAAATGGCTAAAGACTGGTAATAAGCCTTATTAGTTACAAAGAGTAAACAGAGTGTATGCCACAATATTTCATATTAGGCCTAAAAGAAGTGATTGTAGAAACAGCAGAAGGATCCACGGACTGCTGAGATGTTCAAAAGTAATCACTCAAGCACCAATGCTGTCTAAAGGGAAGCTAAGTGTGATCGAAAATGTTTAGAAAACATGGGGAAAAAACCTAGGAGATATTTTCAAAATATGGGGAACCTGCATCTTTAGTAGGGATGGACGAATGTTTTGCAACATTCGAAAAATTAAACGAATTTTAACTCATTCGTTCGTTCGAATTTCGAATGTTTACATAACATTCTAACATTCGAATTTCGAATGTTCGGTTTCGAATTTTACGATTACATTAGAAAATATTAGTTTCGAAAAATTCGAATTTATATTTGTTATAGTATTTCTAAGGCTCTCTTTAAATGTAATATTCAAATTATGCAATATTCTATATAGAAACATTTGAAATGATATATTTGTATCTATTGTGTATCAATTTACTAGATTCCCTCCCTACCACATGAACTATTGAACTTCTGAATAGTATTTGTTAAATAGAATGTTAAATTCGAAATTTCGAATGTGAACATTTGATATAATTATAAACATTCGAATTCGTAAGTGACATTCGAAAACTGTAAATAGCATTCGATTATAGAATTTTTAAGAAAATTCGTTCTTATCAACATTCAGATTTATAATTCGAATTTCGTTAATAACATTCGTTCTAACATTCGAATTCGGAAATTTACACATTCGCCCATCCCTAATCTTTAGACCCCAAATAGCCATAAGCAGTGCTGACAGTGATCATGTTAAAGGGATACTAAACCCAAATTTTTTCTTTCATGATTCAGATAGAAAGTTGCCTAAAATTGCATGCTGTAATGTACTCCTATTATTTTTTTTTCTCTAGCTATCTTTTTTTGAAAAAGAAGGCATCTAAGCTAAGGAGCCAGACAATTTTTGGTTCAGACCCTGAACAGCATTTACTCACCAATCAGCAGAGACAACCCAGGTTGTGAACCAAAAATGGTCCGGCTTCTAAACCAACATTCTTGCTTTTCAAATAAAGATAGCAAGATAATAAAACATTGATATGAGTAAATTAGAAAGTTGCTTAAAATTGCATGCTCAATCTAAATCATGAAAGATAAAATTAGGGTTCAGTATACCTTTAAATGCATAGTTCTATAAAGCAAAAATAAAACTAGAGCATTTTCTTTTTGCACGTATAGTATGTCCCTTTAAAACAAAGGGGGCACCCATTAAAAGGGTATCTAAAAACGTTCTGACTACTACAAGCAGCAGTACCCCGACAGTCCTGAATATGACTGAGATTTTGAAAAAATACAGTTTCATAAACGTTTTGCTCTGTCATAATAATATAAACGTTTCCATAAACTTTACCTTTACATCTAAGGGTGAGCAAATAAACTGCAGTTTTATACATATATTTCTTCTGCTTTTGTTTTATTATGACTCTAGTATGTAAAAAACAAATTTGTTTACACTTTCCTGTGAAGCAAAAACATTCTGTCTCAGATAAAAACAGAAAGTGAGCTACAAAGTTAGGAAACCACATATTTTAACTGCCCTGTCAAAACAAGTTGCTTTATCAACAAAGACAAGGTTTGTGGACAAAACAGAAAAGTAATAATATGCAACACAGGGCTTAGCTACATGTGAGCACAATGAAAACTCAGCAATTTAGAATCTGTATACAAAACAAAAGCTATTCAGCACAAACTGTTTATTGTACACAAAGTCTATAAACCAAGAAGTTCTGTGATAAGGATAATTAACTATATACAGGACCACAGTGCATCAGGGGGAAACCATGTGGTCAAAATGCACATTAAACAATTAAAAAGGGAAAACTCTGCAATCGCTTGTCTAGCTATCACAGGGATGATAGTTTCTCTAAACCCTTGATAGACCCTAATGCATCTATGATGGTTGGTACCTCGGCAGAAATGGTGGTGGTCTGGCAGATAAAGGAAGTTTTACCGAAATATTCATTCAATGGCGCAGAAATAAGGCAAAAAAGTCCATAAAACATACCCTATTTCACAAACAAATAACGTATGTCAAAAGTTCTAAAATACAGAACATTTATTTTTAACACGTGTAAGGAAACCCGAATGTGCTGCAGCCTTTAGCTGAGAAGTAATGTGGAGGATGTGTTGCTCAAGCTAAAATGGTTTTATGTGCAGGACTTGTGTTAATATTTCACAGATGGCTGAAAAGAGTGACAAAGTTACTGTCCACTGTTCTAGTGACACACGTATTGTCTACATATGCTTCTTAGTGGTTACACTGCTATATTGTTTAATCACATTAATAGAGCACTGAAAATATAAAAACAGTATTATAAAACCAATTTTTTACGTTACCAATAAACAAAGTTCTTCACACTCTAAGCAATTCTAAATTAATAACTATTGGGGATATTGGTTTGTAAGCAAAACTCCTGTTATACAGAATTTTGTGGATCTATACAAATAGATGATTATAATAATAATAATATTTCTTAGATTATTCCACTATTCCCTTATGTAAGGATTTTTTTAAACAAAAACATAACTTGTGTCTCAGAAAGACCACACATATTAAAGGGACAGTAACACTAAAATTGTTATTGTTTAAAAAGATAATGCCTTTACTACATTCCCCAGCTTTTCACAACCAACATTGTTATATTAATATACTTTATAACATTTAAGCCTCTAAATTTCTGCCTGTTTCTAAGCCACTACAGACAGCCTCTTATCACATGCTTATTTGTTTTTAACAGAAGACTGCTAGACTGGGCCATATAGATAACATTGTGTTCACGCCCGTAGAATTATTTATTTAAGAGTCAGCACAACACAAGAATAATTGGGTAAAATGCAAGTCAATAGATAACTAAAAACAGAATAGTCAAAAAAGTATATTAATACTACTGTTTGTTATGCAAAACTGGGGAATGGGTAATAAAGGGTTTATCTATATTTTTAAACAATAACAATTCTATGGTAGACTGTCCCTTTAAATAAACTGATCAATAAAAACTTGCTACAAAAGCATAAAGACGTTTAGGAATCCACATGAGAAAAACATAATTTATGTAAGAACTTACCTGATAAATTCATTTCTTTCATATTGGCAAGAGTCCATGAGCTAGTGACGTATGGGATATACATTCCTACCAGGAGGGGCAAAGTTTCCCAAACCTCAAAATGCCTATAAATACACCCCTCACCACACCCACAAATCAGTTTAACAAATAGCCAAGAAGTGGGGTGATGAGAAAAAAGTGCGAAAGCATAAAAAAATAAGGAATTGGAATAATTGTGCTTTATACAAAAAAATCATAACCACCACAAAAAAGGGTGGGCCTCATGGACTCTTGCTAATATGAAAGAAATTAATTTATCAGGTAAGTTCTTACATAAATTATGTTTTCTTTCATGTAATTAGCAAGAGTCCATGAGCTAGTGACGTATGGGATAATAAATACCCAAGATGTGGAACTTCCATGCAAGAGTCACTAGAGAGGGAGGGATAAAATAAAGACAGCCAATTCCGCTCAAAAATAATCCACACTCGAAAATAAAGTTTTAATCTTATAATGAAAAAAAACTGAAATTATAAGCAGAAGAATCAAACTGAAACAGCTGCCTGAAGTACTTTTCTACCAAAAACTGCTTCAGAAGAAGAAAACACATCAAAATGGTAGAATTTAGTAAAAGTATGCAAAGAAGAACAAATTGCTGCTTTGCAAATCTGATCAACCGAAGCTTGATTCCTAAACGCCCAGGAAGTAGAAACTGACCTAGTAGAATGAGCTGTAATCCTTTGAGGCGGAGTTTTACCCGACTCGACATAAGCATGATGAATCAAAGACTTTAACCAAGACGCCAAAGAAATGGCAGAAGCCTTCTGACCTTTCCTGGAACCGGAAAAGATAACAAATAGACTAGAAGTCTTTCGGAAATCTTTAGTAGCTTCAACATAATATTTCAAAGCTCTAACTACATCCAAAGAATGTAACGATCTTTCCTTAGAATTCTTAGGATTAGGACACAATGAAGGAACCACAATTTCTCTACTAATGTTGTTAGAATTCACAACTTTAGGTAAAAATTTAAATGAAGTCCGCAACACCGCCTTATCCTGATGAAAAATCAGAAAAGGAGATTCACAAGAAAGAGCAGATAACTCAGAAACTCTTCTAGCAGAAGAGATGGCCAAAAGGAACAACACTTTCCAAGAAAGTAATTTAATGTCCAATGAATGCTTGTAAAGCCCCCAGAACCAAATTCAAACTCTAAGGAGGAGAGATTGACTTAATGACAGGTTTTATACGAACCAAAGCCTGTACAAAACAATGAATATCAAGAAGATTAGCAATCTTTCTGTGAAACAGCACAGAAAGAGCAGAAATTTGTCCTTTCAAGGAACTTGCAGACAAACCTTTATCCAGACCATCCTGAAGAAACTGTAAAATTCTAGGAATTCTAAAAGAATTCCAGGAAAATTGATGAGAAGAACACCAAGAAATGTAAGTCTTCCAAACTCGATAATATATCTTCCTAGACACAGATTTACGAGCCTGTAACATAGTATTAATTACGGAGTCAGAGAAACCTCTATGACTGAGAATCAAGCGTTCAATCTCCATACCTTCAAATTTAATGAGGTCTGGTCTTAACGGAAGAGTCCAAGGTTGGCAAGTAGCCATCCGAACAAGATCCGCATACCAAAACCTGTGAGGCCATGCTGGAGCCACCAGCAGAACAAACTAACGCTCTTTTAGAATCTTGGAGATCACTTTTGGAAGAAGAACTAGAGGCGGAAAGATATAGGCAGGATGATACTTCCAAGGAAGTGAAAATGCATCCACTGCCTCCGCCTGAGGATCCCTGGATCTGGACAGATACCTGGGAAGTTTCTTGTTTAGATGAGAGGCCATCAGATCTATTTCTGGAAGTCCCCAGATTTGAACAATCTGAAGAAATACCTCTGGGTGAAGAGACCATTCGCCCGGATGTAACGTCTGGCGACTGAGATAATCCGCTTCCCAATTGTCTATACCTGGGATGTGAACCGCAGAAATTAGAAAGGAGCTGGATTCCGAGCATACAAGTATCCGAGATACTTCTTTCATAGCCAGAGGACTGTGAGTCCCCCCTTGATGATTGACATATGCCACGGTTGTGACATTGTCCGTCTGAAAACAAATGAACGATTCTCTCTTCAGAAGAGGCCACGACTGAAGAGCTCTGAAAATCGCACGGAGTTCCAAAAACATAATTTATGTAAGAACTTACCTGATAAATTCATTTCTTTCATATTAGCAAGAGTCCATGAGCTAGTGACGTATGGGATATACATTCCTACCAGGAGGGGCAAAGTTTCCCAAACCTCAAAATGCCTATAAATACACCCCTCACCACACCCACAATTCAGTTTAACGAATAGCCAAGAAGTGGGGTGATAAAAAAGTGCGAAAGCATATAAAATAAGGAATTGGAATAATTGTGCTTTATACAAAATCATAACCACCACAAAAAAAGGGCGGGCCTCATGGACTCTTGCTAATATGAAAGAAATGAATTTATCAGGTAAGTTCTTACATAAATTATGTTTTCTTTCATGTAATTAGCAAGAGTCCATGAGCTAGTGACGTATGGGATAATGACTACCCAAGATGTGGATCTTTCCACACAAGAGTCACTAGAGAGGGAGGGATAAAATAAAGACAGCCAATTCCTGCTGAAAATAATCCACACCCAAAATAAAGTTTAACGAAAAACATAAGCAGAAGATTCAACCTGAAACTGCTGCCTGAAGTACTTTTCTACCAAAAACTGCTTCAGAAGAAGAAAATACATCAAAATGGTAGAATTTAGTAAAAGTATGCAAAGAGGACCAAGTTGCTGCTTTGCAGATCTGGTCAACCGAAGCTTCATTCCTAAACGCCCAGGAAGTAGATACTGACCTAGTAGAATGAGCTGTAATTCTCTGAGGCGGAATTTTACCCGACTCAACATAGGCAAGATGAATTAAAGATTTCAACCAAGATGCCAAAGAAATGGCAGAAGCTTTCTGGCCTTTCCTAGAACCGGAAAATATAACAAATAGACTAGAAGTCTTACGGAAAGATTTCGTAGCTTCAACATAATATTTCAAAGCTCTAACAACATCCAAAGAATGCAACGATTTCTCCTTAGAATTCTTAGGATTAGGACATA